>NC_051223.1:34045115-34347615 GCF_015220715.1 Pygocentrus nattereri
GAGATCTTACTGGTGGTTATAAGCTCCTATTACCTGTTAGCTAGAAGAAGGGCTTAATTTGTAAATGATGAGGCACTTGAACACTGAAAAAAGGTGCTTAGTGTGAAATTTCCCCTTAACGTTGGATCTTACAACTAATTAGCATGTTAACGAGGGTCTTGCACATCCAATGTTCCATCAGACCTAAATAGCTTGTAATACATGAGAAGTTAATAAATCAATGTTGCAAGCCAGTGGTTTTACTCAGTATTTACTCACTGTTCAATAATCACAGCACTAGTGGGTGCATTTGCAAGTATTAAACACATCTATGCTGTTTTTATTGCTATTTCTGTCACCACACAACCAAAGAGGAGAAGATGGCAGTGAGCTACATTTTAAGTAACTTTTCCATGTAGCGAAGGTGGCATTTCATGACAGTGCCATGCTTTGTCACTGAGCTCATCTGTACGACCCATTCTACTGCCAGTGTTTGTCTATCGAGACTGCAAGGCTATGTGCTTAATTTTATCCACCTATTAGCAATGAGAGTGGCTGAAACAGCTGAACTCAGTAATTAGGAGGGGTGTCCCAACACTTTTGTCCATATAGTGTACATGTGTGTGTGTAATCTTTCTACTCTCAGAGGTTCTGGCACAAATGAAACTCTGGCTACAGTAGCTTCTGAACTTGAGTATAACGCTAAAAAGGTGAACGTACATTGACTGTTGAACTACTTTTGGGGTAAAGTTGTGTACATTTGTTTTTTGTCCAAATTATTCCTTTAATGCTGATTTCTGATTTCTGAGCTTCATGCTTCAGGCTCAACAGTGTGTCACTGGAGATCAATCTTATGAGTAAAGTTTAATGAGGAGGCTTGGGATCTTACGGAGACTCTGTTTGCCTTGCTGAATCCTAAGCTAAAACACACAGTGCATTAACAGCTCCATTTAGTCCAAGTAGAGCTTTTATCTGGGTCTGCAGGTCAGTCACAGGCTGGGCAGGAAAGAAGAAAGGAGACAAAGTGGAGGAATGCAGGAAAAAGACAGGAGTGTGGTAAATGAGCACAGAATGGTATCCTGGAGGAGAGCTGTCAGAGTGAGGTGTTAAAGCAGGAACAGATAGCATGAGGAGGAACCTCTGCCACCCCCCAGTGTGGGTGAGAGTATGCTGGGTTTGATGGAGTGCTGCGGTAACAGAAGTAATGTAGAGCTGCTTTTGACACCTCTGCCTCCTCCTCCAGCTCCTCCTTGCCTGTGTCTCTCTGTCTTTACTCGTTCACTTCTCTCTCTCTCTCTGTCCTCCTTTTTCCTCTCTGTACATTTCCACCTTTTCCTCCATCTCTTTGTTGTCTTTTTTTTCTCTGCCTTTATTCTTTCACTTCTCTCGCTCTCTTTCTTTCTCAATCTTTTGCGCACTCTCCATCTCTTTTGTCTATCTTTATCCATTTTTTTCACCTCTATCTCTTTCTCCATCTCTCTATCCCTCTTCTCACTCTCAGTGAGTCTCTCTGTCTCTTTCTCTTCTATCTCTTCTCCTCTTTCTCCTCCTCTTTTCCCTTTCTTTCTATCTCTCAGCTTCTCCACCTTTGCCTCTTCATCTGCTCTCTTTTCTATCTCTTTCTATGCTTCTGTCTTTCTTGCCTTTTTTTCTCTTCTTTTTCTGCCTCTTTAACTTCCCACCTTTTGTATCTCTCCCCTCTTTCTCCCTGCTTCTCCTCCTCTGTCTCTTCCTCCACATTGCTCTTCTTTAACTCTGACTCTCTCTTCACTCTTTCTCTCTCTCTCTCTCTCTCTCTCTCTCTCTCTCTCTCTCTCTGTTTGCTTTACTCTCACTGGAAGCAGGGGAGTTCATTAGTGTCTGTATGTGTTAGTGTGTTTTTGAGTGACTGTGTGTCTCTTGCATCATAGTAAAGAGGTTCAGGCTTCTGTAGTGTCCCCCATTGGGAATAAAACTCATCTTCCCACAATGCCTCCAGGTGAGGCAGGAAGTGGCGACCTAGCTGGGGTTATTAAGGGCTAATTAAGGGGTAATTAATCTAATTTGGCCTGGAGCTTCACCACAAGAACAGGTGCTTCTCTGCATTCTCTAGAGGTTAAATTGGAACAGGATGAAAATGCGTTGTCGAACGCAGCAAGTAGTCCAACATAAACGCTGGAGGAGGTAGTAAATTAGCAGAGCCAATGAATAAAAGCTTTTTATTGGCTGGCATGTGGGATCTCTGTGTGTTTTATGGGGACTGTTGACCCCTAAACACATGAGGTCACACAGATCCTGAGGCAGAGCGGGCAGGATTTGCTGAGATTCATCAAACACTATCAAGGACATCCACTATTATGCAAAAAATAAGCTTTATGGAGCCATACACAGCTTGTAGAAATATGACAATGACTGCAAAGATTATTATGGAGCAGATATTTATGTCTACAGCATTATTCAAGCTGGGATTAGTTTTGTCAGGAGGGGTTCTGTAGTGTCATTTATGAGGGATTTCACTGGCCAGTTTCTACAGCACAAAGTATGTGTGTAATTTCACAAAATCTCAACAGCCTGGATTTAAAGGTCATGTCCATGTCAGCTTTATGCCACAGGGGCCACATTGTAACAATATCAAGATGGTGCATGGTCATGACTCGCAGGTTTTGTTATTGTATTATCGTGAGGTCAATTTGAACAGGACTACCACTACTAAAGTATCCCTGGGTTCAGCAAGTTACGCAAGGGCATTCAGTCTGGAATTATTATGGATCTTGGAGGTTCATACTGGAACAAAATAGAAGATTTAATAAAAGATATAATCACTTAGGTCCCACCACATTTTTGAAGACATTTTTTTATAACCGTGTCTTGGTATTTCAGGGCATGAATATCAGAATCTACTGCTCTCAGTTCTTTTAAATCTGACCAGTCAAAGTAAGACTTTTCGCAAATTTATAATATAGAAGCAAATCTTATCTTAATTATGGACGTTTTTCTTATCTTACAGAATCTTATTTCAAGTTAGAAATGTTCAACCTACTCGATTGAAGTCGACAGTCAACTGTCCTATCTGTCACCTAGCAACCAACACACAGCTGAACAGCTGAACCAACACACACCGTGAATACATTATTAAAATAATAAAAAAATGTAAGCCACATAGAGTTAGTGATGTAAAAAAGGTCAAAACTACACAGCTATTGCGACAGCTATTTATCAAGAGTGTCGCTGCGCCTCAGTTTCGGTTTCTATTTCCCAAATGCTTTAGTCAGTGCTAACGTTATTCCTCCTAATGAACAGCCACATGGTCAACTCTGTCTCTTCATTATTCACTCTCATCACTAATATATAAGAGTTTTATTTGTCAGAGCGGAGAGTACAGATCATGCCTGGGGTTTTGAAAAACGAAGAGTTACAAATGAAAAACTCAGAAGTGATCAGCGTTTTGCAGTGTGAATAAATGCTAGCAGTGAACAATGGTGCCTGTCACAGTTTGCCTAAAAACAATAAAAAATACAGTTAAAGCAGAAGTTAGGACACCACTAGGGTTGCCCTAAAGTTAGGATGCTTCTGTAATACTGTTTTCTTATCTGGAGTTCAGATTATGAACTGTTGTTCTGTAATAGCTACTGTTCTAAATTCAGTCTTAACTGAAGACTTCAGAGTTATACTGTTTCTGTAAAACAGTCCCTGATTCTAAAGATATGGCAGTTGGTGATCATTAACCAATAATGAAAGTCAGATTAAAAAATGACTTTTGTATTTGCTTCAGCTTTGCTCTGAATGCTGTATATTTCACAGAATAAGCAGGATTATTAAAACAAAAAGTTTGAAAAGAAAAACATCTCACAAATGGCAGCCGTTTTGCAATATACATAAATTTAACATCATTAAAAGCCCACTGGACTGACATGCTCTTGTACTTATTTTTGAGTTATTTTCATGTGGACCAGAGGTTTTTTTTGAAAGCACTAGCTTTTTTGAAGTTTTTATGTGGATGAGGCCGTACAGCACCTCTCTATGTAAAATGAATCCAGCTCCAATACTTCTTAAATCTGAAGCTTCTCATTTTTCCCACAGATTTGCATTAATTGAGTCCATTTCCCCATGTCTAAGCAGTTTTCTCCTGCAGTCCATTATCAGAATACAACAAATATGGTTCATTTGCTACTTCTGCACCAGAAATACACATTTTGCAGGTGCTAAATGCTTTAATATGTCGTCCTGAGTAGGCTATGATCGGGACGGGGTGAAAGCCTGGTGCATTTTTAATGCCTTTTCACTCCGCATGCTCTTGGCCCAGTTTTCCAAAACCATGATGGTGTTAAGATGGGCTTAACTGTGAGAGAGAGGGTGTTTTGAAGCACCGCTCGCTCTGCCATTTCACAATGACCTTTGCGCTACAGTGCCTCTGGGGGAACTGTCTCCTTCAAACGAGAGAGTGGTACTGTACCAGACAGTTGACACACTTTGCGACAGGCTCTGTTTCAAGGGGTAATCTGACAGTGTCTCTCCCTCCATGCTCAGAAAAAAGGCTGTTGTTGGGAAGGAGACAGCTGAGAGTGGTTCTGGATCGAACACTGGAGAGATCACATCACGTCAGTCCACTGCCAGACATACTACCATTGAACACAGTCAAGCAGCTGTTGAGCTAATGCTCATGTGTTTAATACTAAGGAGGGGAAGAGAGAGAGAGAGAGAGGGAGAGAAAGAGAGAGAAAGTGAAAAAAGTGAGGAAGAAAAAGTGCAGAGGAGCAAAGAGAGTGAGGGAGTGATAAATTGTGAAGAAAGTGAGTGAGAAAGGTTGAAAAAAGAGTAGGAGAGAAGAGAGAGACAAAGTGCAGAGATGAAGGTGAAAGTTAGTGAAGCAAGATTGAGAAATGGTGGAATGAGATAGACAATTGCATAAAGTAAATGGAGAATGAAGAAAATGAAGATAGAGAGAAAGTGGAGAGTGAAAAGATGGTAGAGAGAGTGAAAAGGAAACAGAGTGGCAAGATGGAGGGTGATGGTTGAAAGAGAGAGAAAGAAACAGTGGAGACTGGAGAGAGTGGAGAGTGAAGTGAGGGTGTGGGGAAAAACGAGAGTGACAGACAGGGTAAGAAGTGGTGAAAAGACATGCATAGAGTAAATGGAGAGTAGACAGAGTGAAGATAGAGGGGAAGGAGAGATAGAGATAAAGAAACAGTGGAGATGAAGGGAGAGAGATTGAGGAGAGTAGACAGAGTGAAGATAGAGGGGAAGGAGAGATAGAGAGAAAGAAACAGTGGAGATGAAGGGAGAGAGATTGGAGAGAGTGGAGAGTGATGTGAGGGCGTGGGGAAAAACGAGAGTGACAGACAGGGTGAGAAGTGGTGAAAAGACATGCATAGAGTAAATGGAGAGTAGACAGAGTGAAGATAGAGGGGAAGGAGAGATAGAGAGAAAGAAACAGTGGAGATGAAGGGAGAGAGATTGGAGAGAGTGGAGAGTGAAGTGAGGGTGTGGGGAAAAATGAGAGTGACAGACAGGGTGAGAAGTGGTGAAAAGACATGCATAGAGTAAATGGAGAGTAGACAGAGTGAAGATAGAGGGGAAGGAGAGTCAGAGAAAGAGTGAAGATGGAGTCAGAGAGATATTGGAGAGAGTTGAGAGTGAACAGAGCAACAGGGAAAAAGAGTGAGAGAGTGGAGAGAAAGAGGGAGAGAAAGATACTGCACAGAGCGAGAGTGGAAAGAAAGAGAAAGGAACTGAGAGAGAGAATGAGTCAGTGTGCTGTCTTGGCTCTCCTGGTTGTGGAGAGCATGTTCTTGCTGATTTTTGCCTACATGTGAAGTTTTACAGGCAGTGGAGCTGCAGATAACAGTGTGTGTGCATGTGTGTTTGTGTGTGGGCGTGTTTGTTCTTTTCACTCTACATTAGATTTTTCTCTCTCAAATGTCTGGATCCAGCTGCCATCCGGTGAGACTGAGATGACCTCCCTCTCTCACTGATCTTTCACCTCTTGATGAAGGTGAAAAGTCAGTAAGTTCTCACTAGCCTTTGCATGTCCCTGAACATGTGGTGAAAAGATCAAAGACTCAAAACATCATATAACACTGAAAGCGATGCATGGATGCGTGTAATGTGTAAACTTAAACGAATAATATAGGCATGCCAAGTTTTCTTTAGATACATCGCTGAGTGCGTTTACATGCGCAGTATTCTGATGACTGCAGAAAATTAGATTTTGTCGGTAATCCCATCAACATGTTTACATGCACTTGAGTAGTGAGATAATACGAAAACTCTGGGTTTACTGTCTGAGTCAGACAGTAATTGGATTTCTGCTTTGAAACGGGCCAATAAACTCACAGCAGATGTGACGCAATTGCAATGTAAAACTCAAACTTCATGCCATGGCTTTTTTTTTTAAACATAGCTCCACTTTACCTGAAAATATGAACATACATCATCTAGAAGATGAAAAGTATTTAAATTCTTCATTTCATCAAGCATGTAGTTGGTTTTAGTATCACTCCAAAAGTGTTTGTCACGCCTCAGGCGGACTCGGACTCGGACTCCATCTCTCAGGCTGCATCGGGAGATCACATGACTCTGGGCAAGCGCCCGCATCACTACCAGCACTCACAGTCTCCTGATTATTGAAAAGACACACCTGTGTAGGTTGACCTACTTAGGCACTATTTAAGACTGGGCTGTAGTAGGGTTCTCTGAGAGGTATTGTTTCTCTACCAAGAACATACTGAGCGGTTATCTGGATTTCCTTGCATGTTATGACCCTTTTTTCTCGTTTATACCGACTTCGTCTTTAGTTTCACCCTCTTGTACTTTTGCTGGCAGTTTTTGGCTATTCAGTGTTTAGATTTGGAACTTGTTTGTAGACTATGAATTCTGTCTATCCCTGAGATATTGTATTTGCTGTGATTTCAGATACCAGCCCTAGCCTGTTTTTTCACCATTTTCTTTGCCTTCGGATATTAAACCTGATTGGCCTGTCCCTCCGCATTCGTCTCACCCCTGTCATACATTACAGTGTTTTACTGCCGTCTTGCGGCAACGCTGCTTGCTTATTTCCGGTACTGTCTAGTTTCACACATGCGCAGACTGAGAAATCCGAAAGAAATCAGAGTAAGAGTTTATAGTCACTGAGAAATCTGATTACTGTGCTAAAATCCTGCTCTCTTTGTCGGATTTCTTAATCAGATTTCTAGACCTTGCTCCGATCTGAGTAATCAGAGGATGGTGTTAACATGACCATTTGAATAATCAGGGGCCAAAGTAGGAAAATACATTGATGACTGGCAGCATGTCTATTTGTACTTGTAAGCAAAACATTGTATGTTGAAAATGGTATTTTAATAAGAGAGGAAAAAATACACACACATATATATATATATATATATATATATATATATATATATATATATATATATATATATATATAAATAAAATACGATTTTATTCCAAGTAATTTTGAACCATTTTCTATTGATCCGTTTATTATGAAATGTACATAATGTAATGGGCAGGTGGCATTTTAAACGATATAATGAATATTAAAAAAACTAATAAATACATAAATAAACTTGAATCAGAATAATGTTGCGCTGTGTTACTAAAGAGAATTACTGGTGTAAACTGTGATATAGTCCTGCACAGTAACTTCAAATTTCATGGGTTCAGTCTCAAATTTCACAATTTTATGGATTAATTCTAAAATTTCTTTACTGTTTTCATTTCATATTTTACAGCGCTCAATATCAACTGTTCAGTGTCAGCCTCCTCCATCCATATACAGCAGTATCTTAAAAAGACAGAAAAAAATCAGACAATTGGATAAATAATAACTACACTTGAATCTGTTTGTACCTAGCAATTCCAAGACGGCATTGCTCCAGGTTCCAGTCCACTGTGATTAATGTGAAGAAGTATCTATGGCTAATGCAAAAGCCCAGAAGAGAATCAACGCTTAGATCATCCTGGCCAGGACTTTAAAGACATTAGGAGTGAGTGGTCCACTGATCCAGAGCCCGCAGCAGTAGTCTGCGTCCATAGCTTCTGATTATCCCCCCGCTATGCTCTGTGGTCCATGAGGACTTGTAAATTTTGTCTTCCGAATGGCCTGGAAGCACGGATCAGTGAGTGCCGAAGCTCCAAGAGCTCCTCAGTGCCCCCAGAGCATAGTCCTGGATTTTGCCACGTGTGGGAATCGCTCTCCATCAGCTTATTGCAGGACCAGGTGTGGTGGAGCCTCCAGACACATAGCAACCTGGGTAGAGAGAGGCTGATATCCCCATGGAGGTGATCCATCACCCAGTCATTTAACCCCAACCTCCACCCCACCCACACACTGTCCACAGTGTGTGGCCTCAAGAGCTCAAAATGCTTCAGCCAGGAGGAGAAGAATGACCATAATTGGAGAGTCTTAGCTAAGCTAAAGGTCGCCCACTGAGAAGTCTGCATTGTTCAAGTTGTAAAGATGATGGTGTTCTGTCATAATATGTCATAGTAGAGAATCTTTGTTAACACTGCATGGCTCAAATGTGGTGGCATTTTAGACACCAAAATGCAGCATGTTTTATGTTTAATGCACTAAAATGTGTTGATTGTGGTGTGCAAGGGGTCCATTAGCTTAAAAAGGAAACCTTTATCCCAGGAAAAGAACAATAGCTGTGTCCCAATTCAGCAGCTACATCCTTTGGAGGATGCAGTCTATGAAGGCGTGTCCTTCGAAGGCTGCGTAGGCCCGTGAAGGCTGAACTGAAATGAGAAATGTGTTTGCATCACAGCACCGCTGCTCCCACCCTCACCGTTGTGTCGCAAACGCTGCTCTTTTCAAGTTCTTTTAAAGTTCTTCAAAGATGAAACCAGAAACTTTTATTTTATATATTTATTTTTATTTCTTAGAGCTGGGGATGCTTCTCTCTGTCTGCTCGTCGGTTCCTAAACAAAACAAAATGTTACAGTAAATTTTGCTTCAGACTACATTGGCTTTTTTTAACATTTGTATTTGTCAGCTGTTTAAGCCCAAAACTTACAATTTAAAGTGCTTCCCCAGCTGCCATTCGCTTCTCTGCTGATGCCACCATGTTCTCACTGGCACGCAATGGACCTTGGGATATGTTGGCTGGTGAAGGATCCACCCATTGGATCCTTTTTTTCACATCGTCATGGAAAAGAAGCACACATTCATCGGCCGCATATGAAGCAGCCTTTGAAATGAGACAGACTGGTCGCACTGCTGTGATGCAATTGTGCTTTAAATGCAGCTTCTGAATTGGGACACAACCTTGCAAAATGGAGAGTGAGAATTACTTATATATATATATATATATATATATATATATATATATATATATTAATTGAATAATTAAATGGAATATTACTGAGTATTCTATTATTATATGAGCCGACAGTAATACTAACATGGTCAGCAGTCAGCCTGACTCGATGCGTCCTTCATAGCCAAATCATGGAGACAGTCGTCGAGAGCCCATTCATGTGTCTTTGATCAAAGCCGGAGGCTCCACATGACTCACTGTGACCCCATTGCCACTGCTGTTCCCCAGCTCTACTGAAAGGTCATGAGAGGTTATCTGAATGTGTTCTGGCTCCTCTCAGTGGCCTCTTTTCCACACAGGAGCATATGGTGGAGCTACTGCCCACCCTACATGCCAAAACCCAGGGGCAGGCGTCTGCTGGGTCTTAGTGCCACATATATCCCACTGCTAAACCCCCCCTCTCTGTTAAGAATGAACACTATTCCTTACTGCAGTCCCTGTAGCAATAGGCATTAACTTGACTGCTGAAAAGTCTCAGTTGAGAACAGTTGTCACTTTGTGTGGGAGGCTGAATACCAACGGTCTGGCAACACATGCATGTAGGCATTTCAGTGTTCATGACCAAGTATTCTTGTCATGCACATAGAATCTGGCCAGAAATGAATGATGTATTTATTCTTTAATTACAATGGTATAAAAATGAATAAGTTAATATTTTAAATAAAAATAGTAATTATGTAAACCAAACCTTTCCAGCTGTAGCATTGGCTAGAAAGTTGCTAAGTTAGGACAGCTAGTTATTAAGGCAACAGACCATGAGGGGCTGTGCATTACTGTGATTTTACCATGGTACATGTTACTTTTGTGAAATGTCGACAACCTTAAATTTATTAAAATACAGACATTTTTCGATAATAAGTAATAATCCCAATAGACAAGTGATCCACCAAGAAATGTAGTTTGTTTAGAAGATGTGCTTGGACTTTCAGTCACTCATCATTATATATAATAGTCATTTCATAATAACAAAAATATCCTAATATAGCAGTGTTTAATGCAGAAACCTCTGGCTTATAATTAGGTTTTACTCACGAAATTACCACCAAGAATGCTAATTTCCAGTGCCGCCTCATGCATGGGGCCTCGTGTTTTCCCACACTGAGTTTAATACTACTTAATGGTGAAATTTGTAAGATTTTCCATGAAGTGAAGAAATAAGAGTTTTGATGTTATGTCAAAGACATCTATATATTGTATTGGATAGAGTTCAACTGAAGTTAGCATGCAAATCAGCCTTCCCCAGCCCAGCTTTTCTTGTAATACCCATTTCTACCTCAAGAGGAGATAGTGAGTCACTGTAACATCAAGTCTGCCATCAGTCCAACATGTGAGGATGAAGCAGCAGCACTGCCTCGAGGCACATTCTATCCTCTTGGGAATTATGTTAAAGGTCCCATCCTCAGTTAGACCACTTCAAGACAGGCAGTCAATGAAAGGAACAGTAAACACAACTGTTTTCATGGCTGAAGCTCTTTGCAAGCCACCATTATCACCACTGCTGTCCGCTCCTGGCAAGAAACCACGTTCGGCAGCAGACAAAAAAATGACATGAATAGAAACAAACCAGGAGTTAACAGTGCTGTTGCTTTCCACCACAGGAGACAGCACTTCGCGAATAAAGGGATAAAGTTTAATGCTGAACTCACATCGTTTCTTCTAGACTGGTAAGGAGAGGAGGGACTGTGCTTTTTCTTGTTTCTTATGTTAGGAATAGACATGATACCTTTCTGGTGATATGTCGTGCACTATTTGTTTGGGCTGTGGAGCACGAATTTGACATCTTACAAATTGCTCCTTAAAGGCAGATCTAACCAAAAACAAGACGTTTGAAGCGTTTGAGCTTTTGAAGTAACGTATTCTTTACTTCAGTAAATAGAATTCAAAGACTACAAATGAATGTTAATGATGGAGCTGTTTGACCTGGTAGCTGTCTTTTAGCCTGTTTAACTAATTTTGCTATCTTTTAGCCTAGTTGTTGAGAAAACATTTATGTCCCCCAGTCAAATAAGCCAGTTCTTGTTTAATTTATCAGTACATTCAGTGGCCCATGCAAGCAGCATAACGGTCCATTTACAGCATAGTGGTTTTAGTGATGTGGTGCATTAATACCGGATTCGTTATTTTTCTTAAGTAGCCTAAACCAGTAGCGCTGAGTCAAAGCGGCATGCCATTAGGCCAGGCACAGAAGTAAACCCATAAAAATGCTATGTTCAACAATTATTTCTGGAAATGCCAGGCAGATATTCATGGTAGACCGGTACAAACATTCAAATGCAATCTATTCTGAAAAATAATAATATTTTTATAATAACATAAAATTTCAAACATTCAAAAAATGTAAATTATATTAAAATCACATCCTTTGTCTACTAAACGAGGACGAAACTGAGGATGTGCCCATTGTATAAATATCCTGCAGGTCACTGCTGTATACATTTTGCTCTCAAATGTGTTGAACACTTCAAAATGTTAAACGTCCAGACACTGCATGGCAACCTCATGGAGCAGTGTGATGATCATAGACTGGACCGGAGTGTGGAAAGACTGAGCTGTTGTTTCTGGGGGGTTGTGAAATGTTGACGTGGACGCCCAGCTGTGTACAGTACTCACAGGGTGTGTGAGGAAGGCCTACTCCTCCTCTTCGTCCTGCTCTGTGTAGCCAGGGTGCTGGTGCTGCTTTGAGCTTGTGCCAGACATGTGCTTCCCATGACCGCAAGGAGTGTCATACACACATATGCACACTCACACACAACATTCGCTGGGCCCCGGGTGCACTGGCTTAGATTGAGTGCCGAGGCACCTGGCACAGTGCCAGCAGGAGGTGACATCACCGGTACAACACTGACCAGCAGGAGGCATTGTTCTCACCACTTCGCAGGACATGCAGTGATTTTATCAGACCATATGCAGGGTGATATCATGCTTTTGCGAGGGAGTGGGAGCTACAGTGTGTGAGTAAAGGTCAGTGGGAGGGAACAAAAGTGACAGAGGGCTTACTGGGCACTAGGGCTCTATTCACAAGGGAATCATTTGACTTTGAATCCTTGTTTTTCTTTTAGCTCTGAGCTCACACGACTGTCTGACTCAGTGACCCTCAAAGTCCCTTGAGTAAAGTACATATGTTCTTGACACCGTGTATTAGTCAGAGTCAACCTGGTAATGAAAGGGGGCATTGCTACTTCTTGGCAGCAAGTGGTGATAAATACGGACAATGTACAAAAGTGAGACGTGGAGCGAGGAGGTGGGCACGTACGCTGAGATTAGCGGGACTAAAACACAACATGAACACATGGACAGGACTGGGAGGGGCCAATCATGACGAAAAGAGAAAAAGGCAATCAAATAATCGAAAGAAGCCCCCTTTACTCTCTTAAAAATAAAGATGCTAAATAAAGGATATTTGGATCAATACTATAGATGAGTCACCAGCCCTGGTTTTGGAGATCTCCTCCATTCCCAACCATAGTTTGCCACACCGACTGTAGCTAATTAACATTTCAGAAGTCCTTGAATGTCTGGATCCAATACACTAGCATTACATAAGGAGGGGTCAGCATTTTAGATGCAGGTTGGAACTAAACTCTGCGAGAAAGGTTATCTTTAGAAAGAAGGTTTGTGACCACTGAAGGAGGAACTATTTTTAATTCCATTTGAAGACCTTTCAATGGAGTGATATTAACCAAGGGTTTTTATATGACAACCAGCTGAAAGTTTTCAAAATTGATTCGTTTCTACCACCACTTTAAAGATCGCCTTCATTTTTAAGTGTTTACCTATATTATATATCCAAAAATAAGTACCCAGAAGTATCCATGTAGCTACTTTAACAACTGATATATTCATTGTCTTGCATGTTTAACAGAAAAGCATTGCTGAAGGGATGGAATGCTCTGGAGCAACTACATACATACTATGGTCACCATGCTCAAAATCAAGCTTTGGCTAGAGGGGTACAAAGCCCCCCCAGCATTGGCCTGTGAACCAGTGGAGCTGCATTCTGTTGAATGGCGGAGCACCATCGAACACAAATACCCAACCACATTTATTCTCTTGTGGCTGAATGCAGTTAGATCCTCACAGCAGTGTTCCAACATCTAGTATAAAGCCTTCCCATAAGAGTGGAGGCTGTTACTGCAGCAAAATAGAGGCAAGCTCATTGTTAATACAAAATTGCATGAATAGGTGTATTGTTTGGACATATAGAGCATGTTTCTGCTAGTGGTGCCACAGCAAGAGCAATTCTGGGACACACTGTAAATGCTGATTTTCCATCTTCCCAGTTTTTACTGGGAAGCTATTGATCCTTTATTTAAGTCTTAGCCATGTTGAAGGGATTTCACTGACTAGAGTCACTTGTTGTATGGACTAATTACAAAAGAAGAAGGCAGAAATTGGTCTTATTGCATTTGAAACATGCTCCCAAACACCAAGCTGATGCTGCAGCCTTATACCATGTGTGTTCAGACTGTTCTATCACATCATATAACAAGGCTAGTCCTTTCAGAAAGTGGTCCTATGGTTAAATTGTGTACAGAAAGATATATTCCAATGCAGACCCTCTTGAAGTTTACAATTCAATTTGACCTGTATCACAATAAACAGCCACATGCTTTCATAACCCTCTCTAATATGATGCTTTCATGGTTTGATTACTCTGTGTTATGATGTAATGTACACATACGGTCAATTTACATTAATACTGATCTCAACAAAGAGCTTCTGTATTACAGCATTTTGAGGAAACGCGAACATCCTTTACCTTAAACCCTTTTTCTGTCTCCTTTTCAGTGTACTAATTCAGTTCTTTTCACTGAGGGCTGGTTTTCCGACACATCAGTGCAAAGCACATTATTTAAACAAAGGCGCACTGATGGTGCAGTCATGGCTTTGAATACCATCTCGCTTTTATCTGAGCTAAGAGCCCTGGGCAGACAAGAGGAAATGGTAATGTCCATCACTCTCAATTACGCACATTAATTCTCTCCTATCTCTTATACTCTCTTTTGCCCATGTCTGTTTCATCAGTCCTGTGTCTGTTTCTCTTTCGTTTTCTCTATCTGTCTCCGTCTTTATACATACACTGCCAGGTGCAAGTCTAAGGATGCTTAGCTTTTAGAAATGTGCATAATACCGGTGAGCATGTTTTCTTTGACGGTTTGCAGCACCTTAACTTTTTAAGGAATTAACAGCTATATAACGTGTAAATATTTGTGTTCACACCTGCTGTGATGTCAAACCTTTCATGCGTTTAAAACATATTTCAGTCAAAAGATTTTCAATGTGTGCTTTCCAAAAGAAAACTGTCATCATTACTGTTTATTTACCCTTCATGCAAGACACTTGATGAACATGGAGTGTTACAAAATCTTCCCAAAGTGTTAATAAATGTGCTGTTTTGTGTTAGCAAAACATTTCACTTAATTAAGAAGCCGCCATGAAAACATGAAAATTTGTAAAGAAGGGAAAGTATCCCTCCTTTTTGACTGGCAGTGTATATTTCTTCGTGTTTTTATCTGCCAGCCCCCTTTTTTCTTCTCTTTTTAACATTTTTTCCATGTTTGCAGTGATCCATGTGTCGCCTGAGGCTTTGTTTTTCATATTTAATCAAATGTGATTTGGGCATCAGCCTGCCGGGAGGCTGAGCGGAGAACGCGTAACTCTGACTGTACCACCGTTTGTTTTGGACAGCGCTACTATTCACAACAGCACTGCCTGAAAAAGGGTCAGCTCAGTACTGAACAACAGAGGGAAGAGGTGGAGAGTGGAGAAAAAGAAAATAAAGAGGAGAACAAAGGAGAAGTAGGGAGAAAACAAGAGGGCGAGGAGAATGAGGGAGTAGAGGGGAGAATAAAGGAAAAGAAGAGAAGGGACGACAGTGGAATAGAGGAGAGGGGAAGGGAAGATAGAGGAGAAGAACAAATTAGAGGGGAGAAAATATGAGGAGAAGAAGGGAGGAGTGGGGAGAAGACCGGGGAAGAGGGAATAAAAGGAAGAGAAGAAGCGAGGGATGAATAAGGGAATATATGGGGAAGAAAAGGGGAATAAAGAGGAGAATAAAGGAGGAGTAGGGAGAAAACAAGAGGACAAGGAGAATGAGGGAGTGGAGCGGAAAATGAAGGAAAAGAGATGAGAATAAATCTGGGAAGGCAAGAAGACAGGGAAATAAGGAATGGCAATGGAAGAGAGGAGAGGGGAAGGGAGGAGAGAGGAGAAGAAAAAAATAGAGGGGAGAAAATATGAGGAGAAAAAGGAAGGAGAGAGGAGAAGACCAGAGAAAAATTGAATAGAAGGAAGGGAAGAAGCAAGGGTAGAATTAGGGAGTGTATGGGGGAAGAAAAGGAGAATAAAGAGGGGAATAAAGGAGGAGTGGGGAGAAAACAAGAAGGAGGAGAATGAGGGAGTAGAGGGGAGAATAAAGAAAAAGAGAGGAGAATAAATCTGTGAAGGGAAGAAGAAAGGGAAAGAGGGGATGACAGTGGAAGAGAGGGGAGGGGAAGGGAGGAGAGAGCAGAAAAACAAATGAGAGAGGAGAAAAATGAGGGTAAATGGGAGGAGAGGAGAGAAGACCAGAGAAAAAGAGAACAGAAGGAAGGGAAGAAGTGAGGAAAGAATAAGGGAGTAGATGGGGGAGAAAAGGGGAGAAGAAAAAAAATGGGAGGAGATATAAGAGCAGATGAGGAAAAAGGAGGAGAGTGGAGAAGCTGGGAGGAGAGGGATGGAAAAAGCAGGAGAGGGAAGTGAAGGGACAAAGCCTTGTTTGCCATCTCTGCCGGTCCCCCACAGAAGTTGAGTCTCAGTTCTCAGCTGAGGGAGCTTTAATCAAACGGGGGATGAAAGATGCAGAATTCCATTTGTAGTGCGAAACCAAAGGCTTTTAGGAAATCATTACTTCTGCATGCTCTGTCACGCTGCGAGGAGTTGCTCAGGACAGAAAACAGGCTCTGCTGTCGTTCAGAGGGAGCCTTACAGTAGAAGACTTTTCGTAGTGTTCCAAGGTCTCCATATAAAGATGGTCACAAGCCAGCTATAAAGCACGATTCATTTGGGGGGAAATTTCTTCTCAAGTACCTCCAGGTGCACATGTCCGAAACAGACACAGCAAATATGGGGTCAGTTTCAAACTTTCATCTCTAGATGTAGGGATTGATTACATTTCCAGTGTTCTGAGCCGTAGCAGACCTAACTGTGATCAGCACTGTAGACACAGACTTAGTAAAGCAGACATGGCAGAAAATCAGCTTTAAAAAAAGATGTAATTTTTACCAGGAATGTTTATACACACACACACACACACACACACACACACACACACACACACACACACACACACACACTCACAGACACACATCTGTGTTAGGTCTGTAGTTTTATAATAACCACCAAATGTGGTTCTTTAAGAGTTCTTTAGTAAAAATAAAGGATTCTATGAACAGTCAAAGAACCCTTTGCATGATTTACAAGGTTCTTTGAATCACGAACTGGTTCTTTAGATTGATGAAGAATGTGCTGTAGATGGTTCTATATAGAATCTTTTTGAAAAGGGTTCTGTATGGCACCAAAGAGTGTTCTTCTGCTATGACAAGCTTGACATCAGAACAACAGAGGAACCCTTTTTGGTGCCACACAGAACCTCCACAAAATGTACGTGTTCTTTATTGATTTAGAGGTTCTTCCTAGGACATTTTTCATTTGTAGAGGTTGTCTAAAGAACCATGGATGGAAGGATGGATTTATGGATGGGTTGATGGGAAGACGTTTATTGATTATTATTATTCAGTAGTTATTATTATTCAGTAGCAAGACATATAATTGCACATGAACTAACATGAACTATGCAGAAAAATAATCACCTTTCTGTTTTAAACGCAGTCACAAACGAATACATGCTATACACTTGAAAAGTTCAGTCAGGTTTCAGGTTTTATTGGTTTTCTAAGTGAGAATAACACCTTCTACAGGTGTTTTCTACAGGCAAGTTTTCTTTATTTGCTGATTTGAACTTAAATTAAATTAAGAACTGATGCAGTGGCATCCCATGCCAGTATTGGAACAGACTTAGCTTTATTGATTATTGCAGTCGTCTGGTCAAGAGAAACAATATCACAATAGAATAACTGTTGTTGTGACCATCATATATCATCGCTGTTAGAACAAATCCAATATATTATTTGAAAACACCAGTTGGCCTTAATATTGTGTCAGAAGTTGGGGTTGAATTAAATTGTCCAAGATGCATCAGACTAACATCTTTTTCCATTAGGTTCCTTAAAAAAGAACATTTTTTCCATCTCCTGTAAAGTTATCTTTCCTGGAGATACAAGGTTTTGTTCTGACTGCGATGATATTTGGAATTAACCAGTTATGTGTAATAGACCTTTGGCAGCAAAAACTTTTAGACCAGCAAAAATAAAATGTTTCCAGTGTAGTGTCCAAGTAAAGAACCTGTCGTCATTTAATAGACATGGACAGTGTATTCCTGTTGACAGGGATCTAATAATCTGTGAATATGTTCACAGAATTTGCTAATATCATCGCAAGCCCAAAACATAAGCGGAAATGTGCCAAGAGTATCTTTATTTTTTAAGAGTGTACGTGCGATATAAATTTTATTCAGATTAAAATTGAAAAAGAAAAATCTTAAAAGTTGTAAAACGATACCTAGGATGTGACGTTGTTCCAGAAACATTTGGAGGTTTGGAGATAATTAATAGGTGTTGTGCTACACAGATTTAACAAATAATTTTAACCTGTAACAGTTTTCAGATTTTGTTATCATTCATCAAAGCGGTTGCAATGCAAACATTCTTTTATTGCAATTACCATGAATGTTTTCTAAGCCCGAGTCTTCATTTGCTAAGGTGGTGGCTTCATTTGAATAGTGCAACTCTTAAAGCTTGGTTCATTTACTGCTTTTTAATGTGGTAGAAAATGAGCCAACATCTGATCTACAAAGCATTGCCTAGAGAGCCAGTTTCAGTCACGTAATACACAAATACACATGCGTTCACATACACACCTCTTATTGTCTTTGTTAAAGAAATATAAATAGCAAGGCCCTTTGGTTGCCATGAGAAAAAAAAGAGGGTGGCAGATCACTAGACGTCTTTATTAAGGCCTGTGTTTACACTCGGCTTCACCGGCCGTATAAATAAGCGCCGGAGCCTGTTTTACCGCTGCCTTATTGCATCCAGTGACTTGTAGGCCTATAACTCTAATTTACTGACACTACTTACGCAGCTTAACCACGCACAGTGGAAGTTTCTAAAATTAACAACCGTCTCGTGTTCGTGTGTGGAAAAGCTGTGAGGCCGTCGCCAGTTTCCACCACTGTTAAAACCAAAGCTGTGCCACGCTAACAAAAGCACCCATTCAGTGCCAGTTCGCTAAATAAAAACGAAGCCAGCCAGTCTTCAAATCGCTACCGGAATGACGCGGCTGAGGAAGTGATGGTGATTCCATGTGTGTGTGTGTTGAGACTGCTTGTAAAGTGAGTGACCTCAGCCTGGACCTGAGAGACACCCTGAGTTCAGTGCACTCGAGTTCTGCTCTGGTTATCGTTAGCGTTGTAATCCTCTAGCAGCCTTTGCTGTGGCTTTATTAGAAGTATGTGAGTGTCTGATGTGAGTTTCTGCCAAAGGTGATATTTTGGGAGAATGAGATGTCCAGCTAGAATTGTTGGTGGCAAGTTACCCATGCTGTGGCTTTTGTTCTGTTTTCAGGGATTTGGCAATGAAAGGCTAGTAGGTATCAATAGAGCAGCTGCATTAGGAATGAAAGAAGAATTGGTTATTAAATGTCAGTCCACCTAAATTTCCTTCCAGTTTGTCTTTTGAACAGAGAAGTACCCCTTCCCTTTTTGTACTTGAAAGCTCCACCTTCTGTATCTTAAAAGTTCTGCCTTCCAGGGTAGCTCAGGCCTAACGGATGGAAATTAGCTCTAAGCTGACCCAGGCCCAGGTCCATTTTAAAGCAAAGTAAAGCACTGAATTCAAATTTTAAGTTCATATTGTTGCTTGCTATGGCCCACTGAAACATCTGTTAATTTTCCACACCAATAAGGCGACACAAATCGACATCATGCATTATAAAAGGAGAAGCAAAGGAACGTAGTATAGATGAAATTGAGCAAGTTTTGAAATCGCAACTTCTTTAACTTTTTTTGTTGGGTGCAAAGTGGCCAAGGTGAATCTAGCATGGGAGCAAAGTCATGTAATAAAGTGAACTTGTCTCTGCGAGATGAGATCAGCTCAGTGTTAAAAGGAGTCAGCGGGGACATTTGTCAGCAGATATAGCTCAATCTTCTCTGATTTGACTGTGCAGCCAGGAGAGCATCTCTCTTCTGTTTGTTCAGTCTGTGTGCTTTAGGGTTGGGAGGTATACCAGTACAAAAGTCAACACCTGTGTGATGTTGCTCCGTGATATGAATTTTATTATATTGATAAGCTCCACCCCCAAGACAAGCTAAACATGTTAAACAGTAATTGTTATAATCTATACAAAAAGCATAGCACAATTTAAACATTTATACAATTGTTAAATTGTGTAACAAGTCAGTATCTCCATTTGGAGGAGGCTTGTGAACTAATCAGAAGAGGCATGGCCAAATACTGTAGAAGGTCATAGGTTTAAATCTCAGGACCAAAGAGGTACACCTAGATGCCATTGTATAAAGCCTTTTGCTGTCCCACTGCTGTGCTGCTTCCAAGCAAGCTGGACATTAACTACATTACTTGACTATATAATTTACAGGCGTATGTGAATGTTTGGCCGCTGAAGTCAAATTATGTTTTGTTGTCGTGCTAAATGAAAATACGTATACATCCTCTACAGAAAGCGCACTTCTGCACATTTTAATACACAATTACTGCTTATTCGTTGAATTTAACATAGAGCAGAAGAACATATATTGTGGCCTTTGCAAAAGTTGTAGCCCATTTTATATTTTAGTTTTTTTTAGTAACATAGGGGCTGAGGCAGGTTGCAAGTGCAAAGTGACTTTATTAGGGGCATTCTGATACTCATTGTCAGGCAGGGGTCAACATATGTGATCCATACATAAAAAATATGCAGATCCATTCTCAAAGTCAGAGAGAGAAGCAAGAGTCAAAACCAGTGAAAACCAAAGACAAGAATTGGGCTCAGAACTCAAGTAAAGCACACAGGTAGCAACACTTTGCAGACACACAACAAAAACACAGGGGAATTTGCAGCAGTCTTATTGTCCTTGGACATTGGACATGAATTATGGCTGGAATTATGTGGAAGAGGAGGAGAGTGGGCCGAGCCAGGGAGAGTCCAAGTCAGTCTCCCCAGAGGGGGGCAGATATGACATTACATTTGTTCCCTGTAGAGGATGCGGTAACTTATTTTCACTTAGAAAATCAACTGAACATGTAATTTGATGTTAATGTTTGCATTTGAGTCTAAATGTAAATGATTTACATTGTGGGTGCAGATTATTACATTGCAATTGGGAGTAGGCTTTTCAAATTATTATATTATATTATGTTATATTAATTTGTGTTCATCTTGCCTGTTTACAGTGTCCTTCAGTGTAGTGAAAGTGCTGTAGTTTGAAAATGGACACTGGACACTCTGGTATCAGCGCTGTACTGAAAGCTTCCAGAGTTTAAGAGTTTGGAACCGTTTTAAGGAAGATCTTCCACAATATGGTCTGTGGTCATCTTCTTTAGCATGGGGAAGGAGAGAGAGTCAGACAGACACCGCTGTAAAGTAAGTGAGAATGAGACTGTTTGCAAGAGCTAGAGTGAGAAGGAGGAATGAGGGGCAGGAGAGAGAGTCAAGAGGTGTGAAAAGAGAGAGAGAAACAGAGAGATGATGAATCACTTTTATGTCTTAGCGATGTGTCTGTTCTCTCAGACAGAACAAAAGAGCCCCTCAGCCATGTATGTGATGCAGTATCGGGGTCTGTTTAGGTGAGTAGACGGAATGTGCCCTTATCCATTTGGGAAACTCAGCATTATTTACAAAAAAAGTTCCCACTTCAGTGCAGTGTGTGTGTGTGTGTGTGTGTGTGTTGCAGTCACATAGGGTTTGTAGAGCAAATACTAAGCAGACAGACTGTTTTTGCTATTTGCACAGACAGAACTGAAGGCAAGTAGTGGACACTAAACAGCTATCCGCCACTGAACTCTTATTGTTTTGACAGGAGGATTTCCACAGGGGACACTCTCTCCACTCCATTATACACACCTGCTGGCCTTTCCAGAACTGCTTTTACATAGTTTTTTTTCCCAGCAATGCTAGTCTGTATCATTGTTTATCTCCATGTACCTAAATGGCCATTTTCTCTGATTGGTCTCTTCAGCATGTGGCCCATTTGTGTTGACTAGGCTGTGCAGGAGTGTGTTTGATGTCAGTGTGTTTGATTGAATTGCAGGAAGGCACTCCAGGAGTAACCATTAAAGCAACCCCGGAGTCTCTATTCACACATATAGTTCATTTCTTTTCCTGTATTGGATCGCTAGCTGTGTGACTGCTGTGATCATCGATTTGGAGAAAGAATCATCTCTCGCTCTTGTGCACTCGAGACAGTAATGATGAGCATATTGGCTCTTTTCAGCAAGTCAGATCAATTAGCTGATTCTTTCAGCTCCAATTGGCTCTTCACCCCCTCTTTTCCCAAAGCCCTCACCCCAGCTCTTCATATATATATATATATATAATTTATGGGAAGTCCAATTTTGATGAGTACCTTCACTAGATGAATTTCGAGAGGCAGGGATCACAAGATGCAGCTGATCAAAATGCAGGAAAATCTATTAACCAGTGCAGCAAAAGTCAAAAATCAGAAGAACTAACAAAGCACTTGAAAATACATCCAAGGATTACATGGAAAACAAAACTAGAGGCAAACTAAACACAAGAATAATGACAAGAATAAACATAAGAATAATGAGGGGGCAGAGGCAGACTTTTCCTAGGAAATCCAGGAATGGGCTTCTGTAACAAAGAGTGATGGTGTATTTTCAGCTACAGCATCATGATCTAGCAATATGCCCAAAAGAGTTGTCTCAAAGAGCCTACTACGAGATGGAGAACGTGTGGCTTCTAAGCTACGTGACTTTACCTAGATGAGGAGCACTCACCTGAGTTTCAGAGATTAGGGCAGATGCAAATCCATGGATATTTCTGCCACTTTACAGCCCCTTTGATGTGTTCATTTGACATATGAAGAAAGTGATCTAAAAAAGTAAAAAATTCATGGATTTTTGTTTAACTTGTCTTACAGGTTGCCTTATTGTGCAAGCAGAAGCATAAATAAGAATTTAGTCACACATCAGTAGAGTTTTGTCAATATTCAGATTCAGATTCCTTTATTGATCCCATGGGGAAATTGCAGTTGTTACAGTTGCAGCTATTTATGTAAAAATAAACACTTTACTAATAATTTAAGACAATATAGAGAATTTACAGTATCTACACCAGATTTAAGTACTTAAGAATATAGTAAGGTGGCGGTGATTGTGATAGTAATAGGAAACATCAGGTATAAAGCAGTTACAATTATTTAAATTATTTAAATTAAGTCAGTCCCTCTGTGTTAGTGTCTTAATATTCTGATTAAACGTAACAGTAATAATTCTAATAACGCTGTTACAACGACAACCGTCTTTGCCTTCTACTTTAACAGTGCTGATTGTCAATTTTGTTTTATCTTAGTTATTTAAAGTTTATTTAAAAGGGGCAGATATGAAGGCACAGAGTTGTGTGATGGCAAATCTCATAACATGTATAGTGATATGCTAATTTACACTGTTTATTCCTAGAGACCCTTTTATAAAATACTGCACCCTCAATGGGTAAGAAAAGCAAAATGTATAACTTAAAAAAAGAAAGTTTATTTTGAGATGTAAAGAACATGAAGAAGTCCAACCAACAATATGGAAATTTTTGTTTTGTGTCTAGGGCTGCATGATAAATCATATTTATATTGCAGTAGCTCAAAACCTCCTCCATCCTGAACTTCCTGCAGGAACATAATACACACAATAGGATTATAGGAAATCACCCAATAGGATTATTGTCACACCCAGTATTGTTATTTAGACACAATAATATAATTTATAATATATCAATTTATAATATATAATATAATAATATGTATAGCACATATGTATGCTGACTGTTTCTCAGCCTGTGCACAGTAGTGAATGGTGCTTTTATAATTTTGTATTTTGCTATTTGCTTAACCTCTTATGCTGCAGGATATATTTTGTTTTGTCCATCTGAATTTACACAATCAAATCATAAGGCAAATTACTCAGTAACTGCATGAAATAAATGCAAACTTTCATTTTTTTTATTTATTTATTTTTGTAAAAGCTCCCTTCAAATGAACAGAACATGGGTTTTATGATCAAACAATGAACATATTGCTATATGCTTACAATTTACTGCTGAACGCCAAAAATCTTAGATGCTTTTACAGAGCAGATCACTGAAGAGACATCATCTGTTTATAGTTTATAGCCCAGATTTGAGGGAAAATGGGTCGAGTTCAGTAGAAACAAAAATCTGAGTTCAGCTTCTTTTATTATAAAGGTTTAAAATGACATCACCATCTATTTTACTGGAAAGAAGAAAGTTACAGCCTCATATGACACCCACCTTTTGAATGTAGCTTGTGAAATATGAAAGTCATGAAGAATATGAGGAAGTGCATTTTGGAACCACCGGTGTTTCCAAGGAGCATAACAGGCTACAGGAGAGGTTAGTTAGACATCTGTTTATATGTCCAAAAAAAAGCCTGTACTTATGTCACATCCAATCAGAGGCACACTGTTTTAGTAATAATTTAACACTTGTCATTTATCGAACATTGCATTTTTTGTCAATATCTTACAAACCTTTGTCTCACAAACTGCCATTATGGGCACTGACAATTTTACTGTATATTGACTCGGAAATAGAGGCATAGAGTGAAGATGATAGAGACCGAGAGAGAGAGAGAGATACAAACAGAGAGAGAGAGACACAGACAGACAGACAGAGATTAACCAAGGCTTCAAGTCTTTGTCTCATGTAGCACACCTGACTCCACTTATTCACTAATTACCAAGCTCCTTGTTGTCTGGCTGGCTCGTCAGGTGTGTAGGTGTTATTGCTACATCACGGGGTCTGAGAGTATCGTAATTTCAATGCTCTGTATGTCCTGTACATATTGTAGTATTGACAATAAAGCTGACTTGACTTAACTAGGGTAGCGGAAATGTACAGAGCATGGGGTCACCAGGATTGGAAGTCCTGGATTAAACACTGGAGAGTGAGTGGAAACAAGACTGTGAGTTAAAGCAAAGTACTCAAAGTACTCAAAGTGCAATTGGTGAACTTATAAAAATGAACACGTCTAAATCAGAGCCATTGGACTGATTTCCAGGGAGACATTTCAGCTGTTGTGCGATGTCTGAAAACATTGATTATGGACGTTGCCTCTGGCTGTCGTAGAGGCACTAATAAACTACGAACGCTCAAGATGGTAGCTTGCCTGGCTGACTCCATAAGGTTTTAGTGTAAACACTGTCTGAGATTTCTGGATTGATGCTGACGCAGGTTTGTGTTTGTTTTAGTTCTATTGTGATAGATGTATCTTAATTAAACTGCAGTCTTAATTCTAGCTGGGTTCTACCATGGTTCCCAGTCTGAGTGGGGGTGAGTGTAGCAGATCTGATTGGTGGAATACACCATTCATTATAGAAGGCTTAACTTACAGCAGTAAACTACACAACGTCAAACAATGAACTGATTCTGTTGGTTCTAATTTAATCAATGTTATTCATTTACACATAATTATGTTTCGAATGGTAAATGATGGCAGTCATACCTGTTTTTGATCAGTCCAAAGACTCTTAGGGCTGGAGCCTTGTTATAGTTAGGGTTTTCAGTGTTTTTATCAGTAATGTGGGCAGTCTTCCTGTATGGTAGGGATTACATTTCTTTTGCTTTTTTTTCTTCAGCGGGTCCAACCGGTCAGAGACCACTTAGCAAAGTGGAGCGCTATGAGAACACAGAGCCATGGCTTCTCAGTGGAGGACAGAAGAGGCCAATCAGCCTCCTGCAAACAATGGTATGTGCTGCTTCTTGTTCTTTTTGCTCTATTGCACAGTGATAACATACATTTATGAACGTGTTAAGAAAGCAAATCACATTGATATTAATAGAATTTATCCATTTTTTAAAAATTTAAAGTATTAAAGGATGTAATTATCCCAAATGCTAAATCAGCCAAATTATTAAAGTCAACTAAAAGAGAATTTTCCAGGTCTTATTGGAGGTCCACCTGCTAAGACACATATCTCTTTTACTCAGAATATGAAATATTCCCACATCACTGAACTATTTTAAGTATTTTAAAAGAGAGTTACCTTTTTTGTTGACGATTTCATGTATTAAAATGGGATTTTTGAGTTCATTTAACATATCGAAATTTAATCTGTTGCCATTATCAGCTGGAGAGATCGGCACAGAGTGTTCCCATGTTCTGTATTGCTGAGTGTGGTTCTAGATTGTCTGGGCAATACAGTGGCCACGTTTTAAACCAACTGTAATAAGATTTAATCAAATGAACATCCGGAATCGGTCAGGATTCTCATTCAGCATCAACTAGAAACGTCTGTTCCTCACTCGCTTGTTGATCAGCTGTTATAATGTTTATATTTTTTGCTCATATTCACTTCAATATTGCAATATCAGTTTTATTCCTTACTCAGCTTAGCAAGTCCTCTCTGTAGACATACAGTACACGCTTTAGTAAAAATCACAGTTTCAAAATTAATCATTTTATAGTTTTATTCTCATTTCATAGTTTTGCTTTTCAGCGCCTGCCAGAGGATTTTCTGGGGTTTACCAACTGTGCCAGGAAGGGACTGCCTACTTCCTCTCCAGCGGTGGTCCCAATTCAAATCCCATGTAGGCTAAAGAAATACCACTTCGTCCAGCTGTTCAAAGCCTTTGGTATAAAGATGAGAGAGAGAGAGAGAGAGAGAGAGAGAGAGAGAGAGACAGAGAAATATAGAGAAACTGAGAGAGATAGAGAAATAGATAGAGAGAGAAACACAGAGAAAAAGAAATGGAGAGAGATAGAGAAATAGACTGAGAGAAACAGAGAGAGAAAATGAGAGAAACAACCAAGAGAAAAACAGAGAGAGAGAGAGAGAGAGAGAGAGAGAGAGAGAGAGAGAGATAGAGAAATGTAGAGAAATAGAGAGAGAAACTGAGAGGGGTAGAGAAATGGAGAGAGAGAAAGAGAGAGAAACAGAGAGACAACTGAGAGAGGTAGAGATAGAGAAATATAGAGGTAGAGAAATAGAGAAACATCCGAGAGAGATAGAAATAGAGAGAAATAGAGATAGAGAAATAGAGAGAGAAATAAAGAGAGAGAAACACACACAAAGAGAAAGAGAGAAACACAGAGAGATAAAAAGAGATAGAGAAACTGAGAGAGAAACATCCGAGAGAGATAGAAATAGAGAGAAGTATAGAGATAGAAAATAGAGAGAGAAAAAGAGAGAGAGACACTGAAAGAGAGAGAGAAACTGAGAAACAACTGAGCGAGATAGAGAAATATATATATATAAAGAAACACAGAGATAGAAAGAGTGAGGGCAAGAGAGAGAGAAAAACAGAAAGAGAGAGAGAAAGAAACTGAGAGAGAAAAAGTGGAAATGGCAAAAATCTCTTAATGAAATGTTTGCAGCTCAGGTTTTTCCAGTGTGTTTGGAGAGGCTGCGCCAGAGATGGAGCACATTCTGCCAGCCAAACTCAAAACACAGCCTAGAGACCCAATTCAGGACCTTATTTCTTTTTCTTGTGCAGATTAGAAAGGTGTACCCAGAGCATTTTACATTAAAGCATGAAGTGGAGTTCACTCTCTCGACTGATGGGGCTTCATGTGAGAAAACTAAGACGGACGCTTTAGTGGAAATGCAATTTGTTTCTTTCTGTCTTTAATGAAAAACATTTCTAAGCCAATTTATGGACTAAAGGCTCATACGGATGAAAGTCTCTGCTGTTGTTCTGTGAATTAGTGAGCTCTACGGGGACATGGAGGCCATAGTAGCAGTTAATTATAGTTGTCTTTTGAGCCACAGTAAACATTTCAGCTGTTGCAGATATGCTGATCTGAGGCATTTATTATTGTCTACCTCCTATGTGTTGTTTTCATAGCGGAGTCAATAAAACAGTTTCACAGGGCAGCTTCACATGTGTACTGCCTTAAGCAATAAGTGCGGAGCGGAAGGCAAGACCACCCAGATCTCTCTCTCTGTCTGTATTTGTGTGTCAAAGGCCCATTGACCTATGGAAATGAACAGGGAGTCAAATGTATCAAGCATAAAGGGGCAACATGTAAAATTGACCAAGTAATAAAATCTTTTGTCATCTGTTATTATTTATCATGTTTATCATGTTTAGGGGCAGTCATGGGCTGGAGGTTAGGGAACCAGCCTCGTGACTGGAAGGTTGCTGGTTTGATCCCCAGAGCTGACAGCACATGACTGAGGTGTCCATGGGCAAGACACCTAACCCCCAACTGCTCCCCGGGCGCTGCGGATTGGGCTGCCCACCGCTCCGGGCAAGTGTGCTCACTGCCCCGTAGTGTATGTGTGCTCACTAGAGTATATGTGGTGTTTCACTTCATGGATGGGTTAAATGCAGAGATGAAATTTCCCCGTTGTGGGATTAATAAGGGTCACTTAATCTTAATCTTAACCATTGCCGGTGAATGTTTGGGCTTGAATGACCACTGAACTATCCCATCATTGCTGTGTTAATGCTGTTTGTAGCACAAAAAACACTAGCACAGTAGTCACAGTTTGGTATGAGAGCCAGGCTTCCTAGGAGGAAAACATTTAAGTCAATGTAACATGTTGGCTAATGCTGCCTGTTGAATATTTGCAGTTAGTTTGAGAAGATCGTACTTCTATATAAAGAGGTATTACTACTACACAAAAGTCTCCAACATTAAATGTAACATCTATATCTTTCTCTGATTAATTTAATTAATTATTAAATTGTTCGTGCTTTATTTTGTGCACCCTACTGCCACTTTACGGCCCTTGCCATACCACTTAGCCCTTAGCCCTCTGTTTTGCGCGTTCACGCCTGGGGTAGGGTGTCCCGATATTTGTTGAGATAGAGGAGTAGGGCAAATTTGGGCTACATGGCCCTTTAAACAGAGGTTTTTCAAGGCCACACTCCCAATTGAAAACGGGCAAGATAGCTGCCTAAGTGACCAAAGAAACAGAAATAAAAGTTTTCTTTGTTAAAAATTACTTTTAAAATATTTTTTATTTTTTAATGTCATTTCAATGTATTATGGTCCTTTTATTCAAAAGGAGTAAAAAAATTGCTAATAGTACACTGATTTCTTAGTAGCTAGCTAGCTAAATTTCCTCTTCCACCTTAAATGGTGCAGCAGTTACATTCTGGAGTCAGAACTGCTGGTCCATTTAAGGTGGAACGGGAAAATTCAAACAAGAAGCTAGGAGACTTCAGCTTCCTATCACCGAATAATTACGGCGAAAATAAATCCCCCCTCTTTGAAAACATATTATTCCAGAAAAGTACATAAAGACCGGCAGCAAGTTTGTTGAACTTTACCCTCCTCTGCTACCACTGAAGACAGGCAGGGTCGCCTACAGAGCAGTGCTAGTAACTGGTAATGAAGTACTGGTCTTCTTTATTTGATGGTCCCATTTTGTAGGGGAAGATTTCAACCACCACTCCTTGTAGCTCAGTTCAAAGGGGCAAGGTGACCCTCTAAAACAAGGGGTAGGGGTAAAATAAGAAATTGGACTGAGCCTAACTCTTCCAACCTTCCAATCTTAAACCATACAGTTACAGCTGTTGCCAGAGTTGTCAGAGGTGGTCCCCTTAACATTCACACTAGCGACTACCCAAACTCATCCTGGCTACCTTGCAAAAATCTTGCTTATGTGCATCTACAATGGCTAAAGGAGATATTCATGAGGAGATGAGATGAATGATAATGCACTTACCAAAAGAATAGTAAAGTCAAAGGAAAGTAAGTGAAAAAACAGGAGATTCTAAGACTGGAGTTCAAAAAATAATTAAATATACAGAGAAAATGGGACTTAGTAACTGTGCAAGACCTGGTAGACCACCAAAACTCTCACCACTAGATAAACAATACTTACCATTTTCAGGAGAATCTCCACTTAAGGACATGTAGCTGTTAAACCGGAATTGCTGAGAAAGGGACATAGACAAAAAAAGGAAGAACATTTGTGCTGAAACACCAAATTTGGATGTCTTAGTATTATTAGTCTATGTATTAGTCTAAATTTGTGAATGGGTTTATTTGTAAGCAGAAAATGCAGCAAACTATACTAAGACTGAACACAGAACAATGGAAGCTGGAACGAAGGCAAAAATTAGACTCCCACAAAAAAAAAAAAGATATAACATTTTGTTGTTAAGGCTTCTATGTAATATACTGTAATATAGGCCAGTCTTCAGTCATGTCAACCAATCCACCAATACATTGCAGTCTCAATATGTAGCAATATAATTACAATGCTGCTATTCTATCAGCACTGTGCAGCCCTAATACACACTGCTAATGTCCACACTGAATGATGGATTATTGTTGATGTAAGAAAGAGACAATTTCTTGCTTGGTTTTGTTATTGCACAGCTGGATTAAGTCCTCGCAAACAGAAACCCAGCAGCAGTCTCACTGAGAGACTGTGGAGTGGATTAATGTCAGAGAGAGAATTGAAACATAAAGCTAATCCTGTGAGCCAACAGCTCGAGGACATTAGATGAGATTATATAAAACAAGTCAAACAGACTCTTTATCCCAAACAAAGCCTGCTTAATGCAGAAAATGCACTCCGTTCCTCTCTGTTTGCCGTATCACGTGGATTTTTATTAAGTACAATAACTCTGTTAACACCCAGTCTTTGACAAATATATAAACAGCTGTCAAATTACTCATCAGGCTCTATTTGACAGGATTAACAGTGTAACCACAGCAATATATTTACGAAAAAAAACTGCACTGCGCTGCTCAGAATTGAAGTTGGACACTATAGCATAGTGTTATTTAGAGAAGTTTGAATTGTGAGCAGAGTTCATTCTAAAGGCTGTACATGTCCAGTTCTATTATGACTGACATTGCTGAGATATGCTGGCGACCTGTCCAGGGTGTATTCTGCCTTCCGCCCGAAGACTGCTGGGATAGGCTCCAGCATCCCCCCGCGACCCTGACGGAGAAGCGGCTTGGAAAATGGATGGATGGATGGATTGCTGAGATATTGTGTATTCAGTAACCTTCATTTAAGCTGTCAGACTTTTTTCAGAGTCTGACTGAGGATGAGAGAGTGTCATGCCAGGGGTGCATTTAATTATGCCATTAACCAATCAGCATCTGCATTTTTAAGTAGCATTTAACCAGTTATGAGTTTTAGGAGTCGGGTAATTAATGTATTTGGTTTGCAAATGATAGAAACGCCATGGGTCTAATGAGATGGCTCCATTTCTACACAGCACAATCACTCTTCTTCCCAAACCCTTCACTTTTATGCTCTTAGAGATGAACATAGTGTGCTGTCTTGTTTTCTATCACCATAGAAAAGACGCTCTAGGCTTCCTTTATTGTTGCATGCACTGTTTTTTTTTCCGAGTGAGCTTAAGAGCTCATTGAGAGCACAGTTCAGACTGGTAAGTGCTTATTGTTGTTTAGTTTTAATCAGGGTAATGAAAGGCAGATGATGTGCGACATAATCATATTCATGCTTTCTTGTTTAGAAAGGCGGTTTGTGACAAACTAATTCATATTCTAGATCAAGTTCTTCACATATCAAAATAATTTGATTGATGGAGATTAAACAGCAGAAATAGAAACATTTTTGCATTGATGCTAAGGGACTAACTCAGATGTTGGCAACTTACAGCTGTTTTAATGCCCTGCTGTGGATCCACAGCAGAATTAGATTTTTTAGGTAAAAATAAAATAATCCTCAGCTCTGCTTAAACAGTTTTAACTATAAATGGTCTTAAGCATCACAGATAATGTAGCCTATATCTGCTAATTCACCAGCCTCTAACCCTGAAGATTGACGTGCAGGCTGCTGGTCACAATAGCAACGCAGTCAACAGTCTCGACTAGCTACTTCGCTTAAAGCAAAGTAAGCCTTTGTTTTTTTTTAGATGATCATTTTATCCTAAGCTAATACATCAGCACATATTGAGATGTATTTACAGCCAAAATGGTAAAATACATAAAATGTTGTGGCTCCCAAGGTAGTTTGATTTTTGTTGAAAGGACAGAATGGCTCTCCTTAATATTTGGGTTGCTGACCTCTGGACCAGCTCATTTACATCTGCCCCTAGAATAGCTGGAACACATTTGGCATAGGACAGTTTGTACCAAAGCTGCATTGACAGAATGGATCAGCATGTGGAACAGAGGTTTTCTGTGCATTACTTAGTTTTCTCTCACTGTATTAAAGAAGCTTAATAAAAGTGCTGCATTGACTGCTCTTACTAGGATGGTCACTCAGTGTGTGCATATATTTGGAACAGAATATTGTACAAAGGCATATTACTGATTTGTTTCATCACAGTAACAAAGGGCGTTTGAAGTGTGAAGTATATTGTTGTTCCTGTCCTTTGTTTGCGTGGTCAGAACGATGTTAGATCTTTTCACATCAAAGTGAATGCGACAAGAGCACTGACAAATCATGTTGTTAAAAGAGAGGAATAAATTAAAAAGCCAAAATAGATGCTTTTACCTTTCATAAGAAACAAGCAAACAAACAAACAAAAAAAAACAAGATTTAGTCCAATTTTGTCTCTCTCTCTCTCTCTCTCTCTCTCTCTCTTTCTTTTTGTCTGGTTTTAGGGCCATCCCGCATCGTTGAAGCTCCTGATTGAGGCGGATAGCGAACAGCTGCTGCTCATTCTGCAGAAAAATGAGTAAGTGTCCATCTCTCTCTCTCTCTCTCTCTCTCTCTCTCTCTCTCTCTCTCTCCTCACTAGCTATAAGAGGAGCTTTTTCTGGAATATAAATTGGTGACAGATGCATGTGTTGCTTGACTCTCTGACTGGGTTTGGGTCAAGCTTGTCCTCTAACAGCTACTACAGAAAAAACATGCTCCTTTTCACACTATTTACACTGACAGAGGTTCATCATTCTGTTTAGTCTTCTGGAGCAGTAGAAGAATATGTCAGAGGCTGATGAAAACAGACTTTGCCCTTGATATCATGGCTCTATATTCAAAGCTCTTGGGTAGAGGTGGAGAGTGAGAGAAAATGTATGTATGTGCGTGTGGTTAAAGCATCTATACCTAAACACATGAGCTACAGAGTGGATGGAGAATGTATGCCCAAGGTGGATGTCCAGGCTTGACATGAATGTTAGTGCTCATGATTCGTATCTTCATTTCATCCTCACTGCAAATTGAGGTTCCCGAACCCTACTGCAGTCTCTCAGCTGCGTCCTTCACCTCTACACCATCTGCCATCCATGTTCGAGAGGGATTTTCATAATGGAAGCTGCACACTCCTCAGTGCAAGCTAATATTCTGAGACGCTCAAAAGCCTAGTCCTTTCAGCTCAATGCTTTCCAATCACTTGACCTGAAAAAAGATACCTCTGATCATGCCCTGTCTTTGTCCTCTCTTGGATCTTTATCTTGCACACTGGACATTTCTAGGAAGCTGTTGACTCTCTTACTCTGTGGTTGTGTCTCTCCTGAACACGTCTCCAGAAAATGTGACAATGCTTAAGTGGTTGATGTGGAGTAAATGCTAAACCAGTTAACATGATTAACATGATTTTATATTCGCAGTGCTAACAGCTTCATAGAAATGGTTAACCATTAAATGCTGCAATTGTCACAAAAGAATGAAAAAAATAATTTTTTTCTCACATACAGCTCATTGAAACCTTTGAGCTGTGGTGTAGTGTTGCTCAATTGACCAGCCCTGAGAGGGCTGACCGGGCACCATCAAAGCTGTGGTGTAGCTTCACTCAAGCACCCAGCCCAGGCGCCTTTGTAGATGCGGTATAGCACCATTCAAGCAGGCATCTTTGAAGCTGTGGTGTAGCTTTGCTCAAGCAGCCAGCTCAGGCACCTTTGTAGATGCAATGTAGCGCCACTCAAGCTGTCAGCCCAAGTAGCCTTGTAACTGTCGTGTAGTATGGCTCAAGTGGTCAGGCAGCCTTGTAGCTGAGGAGTAGCATTGCTTGACCAGTCTAGGCAACCTCATAGCTGTCTAGAGGAGTCTAAAGGGTGGTCTCTAAACTTTCGGTCACCACATTTGTATTTGCAAGTACCAGAGGAGTTATTTCAGTTTGAATTTGGTGAAGTTATTGTTTGTCTTTTTTGTAAAGGATGACCAAAAAATAAAAAAGTACAACTAAACATAAATGGTATTTGTAGTGTAATTAATGATTTAATAAGTTTTGTAATTATGTAATTACATTTGCATCATATTGCAAGATGACATTTATAACTCTTGACTTCTAAAGGTTAAACATGAGCAAGTTAAATTGTAATTTCATTAACTGATGGCTGAAAAAGTTGTGGCATTTCTAATTGAGGGAGATCTGGAAATGAACAGTGACAGTCTAATGAGTTTACTTTTGGCTTTTGTTTGATTTTTGTTGCCTAGGCAATACTCATTATCTTACCTATGAGTCAGCTGGCTTCATTATTCATCTTTGAACATGTCTGGGTCAAGCAAAATGGCCAGAACTCAAAAGCAATGAAAATTCTCAAAAACTGCCAACCAGGCTGTGGCCCAGCTGAAATTTGTCTAGAAGAGGCAAGGTCAGGACCTGAATCAGTGCAGCTTTTCAACACATACTGATCTGAAAAACAAGCTTTGCTATAACTCTTTGTGACTATGGTAGATGTCTTTATCTTACAGACCTTGGAGAGAAACAGCAGGAGAATGGTGGATTTGCTCAGGCCTAAAGAGGCCGGGTTGGTGCCAGCTCGCTATAGAACCATCTCTAAAAGCATCTGAACATTAACTCCGGCAGATTCAAGCCCGAGGCTCTGAAAAGGGCAAAACAGAACCTAATTAAAGAATCTGCTGCACATGAAACTGAACATGGTGTGTCTGAGGACAGCTGGGTGCTTGTGAAGCTCATTTGCTGCAGAGTGTGTAATTTGCTGAGCGGTCAGAGAGACCTCAAGCAAGAGCGTTAAAAAAAGTGTTGGACTGGGTAATGAGATCAAACCTGGGTCATTATTGGAGTTCAAGAAGTGGAACTGAAAACTCCCATTTAGTCATGTGAAATTGCTTTTGACAGAGAATAATGAAAAACTGCCCTAATAATTTGAAGTGTGTCCTATTACTCATTAAGCTGTTAAGAAAGCTGCAAATGTCAGTCAGAGGAGTGGTTTTAGGATGGTGTGGATACATTTTTTAAAACATGACCAACACTGAGGACAGTAATTTAAAACTGCTATACTAACTTTCATGAAGGTCTACATCTACGAAACTATGTTTAGGACATTTTTGAAGAGATTTCTTTTTATACCAATGTGGCAGCCTCAAATACACACACACTTTCACCCCAGTAATTCAGTAATTCCACAGAATTATTCATGAAAAAGAAGGACAGTTTGTAGATGTTTATCACATCCCTGAGTGTACAACTCTGCCTGGCTTATGATTAGTTCTTATTGTCTTTAATAGCATTTTGTAATCTAATGTTAATTAATAAAAAGCTAGTATGCTTTTTATGCTCTTTTTTATAGGTTGCAGATTTGAGCTAGAACCAGGAAACTTTGCAGGATCATAGAGGCTAAAAGACAATAGTGTGTTTGTGATTTTGGGACTAACTACACCTAATTGGTTTTCATACAGTATTCGTTCCAACATAAGTTTTCTTTTCCCATAGGAAATGAATGGCAGAATGTTAAAATTTCAAATGTCAAAATGTCAAAATCTTGTCATAAGACATTGTTCACACTACCCTTTCACAGACATTACATACAGAGTCACTAGAACTGTGGCTTAGCAACATCTTAGCAACCGTCTGGAATACCATAACAACAGTCTAACAGCACCTTAGCAACCACCTGGAACACGATAGCAATGACCTACAAACACCTTAGCAACCACCTGGAACACCAAAGCAATGGCCTACCATCGCCTTAGCAACTGCCTGGGTTTCCATAGCAATGGACTATAAACATGTTAGCAACCACCTGGGATAACATAGCTACACCTTAGTAACCACCTGAGATTTCATAGCAGTGGCATGGTCAAACCAAAGTTTGTTAATGAACTGTCCTCTTCTATTATTGAGCTAACTGTGATTTGAATGTCTGTAGTCAAAATTACATAATTTCAAGACATAATCATTGAACACTGCATTTTTCCAACATCACCATAGTTCCTAAGCCTGTATCATTAACTGTTTTATCAGGTACTGAGAAAAAAGATTGAACTTCTCAGATAAAACATCTAAATTATGGTTAGCCTAATTGCATATTGCTTGAACTTAGCACTGTCAGCTATGAGTTAAGGCTGCTAACTAGGCTAATTTAGAAACTGACCATTTTGTAGTTATACTTAAACTTCAGCCTCAAATCTCTCAAGCAGTATGTATGGAATATTTGTTAATTTTCTAGAGGCTTTACAGTTAGTTAATGTTGTGGGCTGTACTGTCATCCAACCCAGTGATTTTCATTGCCGGACCTTTTGACCCACTGCCCTGCACAATTTACTACTTTCCTTGCTCTACAAGTCATGTTTTAACTGAACTAATTACCAAGAATTTCCTGCCGAGGAAGCACAGAGCTGCGCAAGGCTGGAGTGGAAATGTATTGCTGTAAGAAATCGGTTGAAGACTCAGGCGTAAATGTCGCCGAAGATTAATTAAGTATCTAAGGCTGATCATACATTGTGCTGGTTGTAAGTGCAGTGGTTTCTCTGACACCAGAGAAGGTGGAGAGAGAACCCACAGCCGAGGTGAAAAGGAACTGTCTTGAGTGTCTTGGCAGCCAGCACCCCCCCCCCCCCCCCCCCCCCCCCCCCCCAGCATGATCAACACCAGTTGTTTAAACATGACTAAACCCTGGAGAAGGAGGTGGGAAAAAAGAGCAATTGTCAAGTGAAATTATAAAAATTGAAAGCACAGATTTGTTTTTGTACCTCTCAGATTTCAAACCAGCAACAATCCTGGTAACATAAACACAGTTTTTCCTCCTGCAGCTCAAAACAATGTGGGAGGTGAGGGATGCGACGCCAGTGTGGGTCAAACTGTTTTTTTGCTGTTTATGACTGAAGGACACTGAGACAGAGCTGTTCTTATCTTTGTGCGTTAGAACGCCAGATCATCCATCTCTAACACAGGCTCCATTAATTCTCAGTCCCTTGTGGTGTTTATATACCTTGAAATCTTACCTTTTATTTCATTATTTCAGTGGGGAACAAAACTCATAGCAGACTTAACTTAAAAAAAATAGAAATTGAAAATGTTGGAACGAGTTACTAATATGTAGTTACATGTTAATAACAATGTAATAGAAGTCAATAATAATGAAACAAAATAATAATAATAATAAAAGCAAGCTGTATGTAGTGCAGAGCATAGTGTTTCTCCATAGCTCAGTGCAATGTAATTCTAGTGCAGGGATGCCCAGTCCTGGTCATGGAGAATCCATTCATCTCCCTGCAGAACTTGGCTCCAACCCTAGTCTAACATACCTGATCGAGGTAATGAAGGTCTCTGTCTACTAGAGCCAGGTGTGTTAGATCTGAACTCTTCAGGGTGGTAGATCTTCTGGACAAGGATTGAGCACCCCTGGTCTAGAACTTCAGTTGTGTGACTGTTAAAGCATAAGCTGTAAGAAAGGCTTTTAATGCCAGAACATATGGAGGGTTTTTGTGTGAACATATCGCTGTTGTTGACACAAAATCTTCTATCTGCATTTTTGATGTTTTTCAGTTTTTGACATAATTTGGAAATACCTGTTGCCCTTTACATTGTCTTTAAATTTCATGATGAATGGACCAAAAGAAATGACCCAAAATGACTTGGAAAACTTACATTAGACTTACATTAAAAGTACTGTAGGTTTTTTTCTTCTCCTGCACAGTTACCATTTTGGAGATATGAGGTCACCTAAGGTCACCATGCCCAGTGCCAAGTGAAAGCTGGAGCGGTACAAAGCCCTCTAGAATTGGGCTGTGGAGCAGTCGAACTGCGTTCTCTACAGTGATAGAGCCCCATGCAGTATCTTTAGGATGCTGGAGTGATGATTGTGACCCAGAACTAATCTAATAGAAAATAGAACAAAGCCAGTAAACTATAAATCAGCAGCAGCCCAGTACCGGTCCGGCACACACGGTCAACAAATTAACTTATGTTATGCATACAGTTTAGTCTGTTAGTTTAGAGTTTGTGTTGCTGTGCCAGCAAGTCCGAGGTCATGATGCATCTTTTTAGAATTTTCATTAACTGTTTTTCAGTGAGTTCAGTTAAAAAAAGTTACCATGCACAGGATAAGGGGGAAAAAACAGAAAGGGAGGTGATTCAGGGCCGTTTCCATAGCAACACTGGTCCCTGTTGGGAGAAAGTGTGCGCGGTCACAGAGGGGGGAGAAAGAGAGAGAGATGCGTAGAGGAACAGATATAGACAGACAGATCAGGACAGGAGGGAGGGACAGGGTGACAGCGCTTACGTAAGGTCCACCCCCTCGGCCACGGCGGATGGGGAAGGCATGTTATTATCAAAGTGAAGTGACAGTCAGGGACGTGTGTGTGTGTGTGTGAATGGAGGTCTAGCTCGCCCACTGTTCAGCACCTTCTACTTCTATCAACCTTACTGGATAGAGAGAGAGAAAGAGAGAGAGAGAGAGAGAAGGGGAGGGAGAGAGATCTCATTATCTCCCTTAAAGTATAGGGCCCCAGTGCAGGACTCTGCATTTACTTTTTAGGTACTAGCATCGGTGCTGTCAGGTGACGAAATTGAGCATCACACAGAGGAGTCCACTGAAAACTTTTTTTTTTTTAGTCAAAAAGTCAGAAAATTTCAGCGCTGATGTTTGAGAAAATAGGAATGCAGGTTTAATCAAACCTGGGAAAAGTTTAACCACTGCGAGGTGCAGCAGTAGGTTTTCGTGTCAGGAAAGAAGGCATGAGTGATGGAGCTGCTCCTTCAAATGAGCCAACAAGTTCAAGTTCTTGGTGAATTTCTTCTTCATTACCATTTGTCGTTACTAAAAAGATACATTAAAAAATACATCAGAATTTCAAGTGTGGTGCTCAATATCATCAGACAGGTAGAATACAAGCTAGAAAAAATAAGAATAATTAGGATAGAATAAAAAATACAAATATAGACACGTTCATAAATAAACCAGTGGTTAATCAGACATACACAAATCAGCGGTGTAGGTATACAGCACTGGAGTAAAACTATCACATAATTTTGAAATATTACATGTGCTGTATTTAATGGACACAATACTGTAAAAAAACACAACAAATCTTTGGAATAAATTCCACAAACATAATACAGTAAAAATGTTACTGATATGTGGGTTACAAGAACACAGGTTTGGATCCTGATTTCTTGGTGCACTCCAGCCACTGAATGGAGGTATTACATTCCATCAGCAGCACATCTAATTTTATTTAATGAATCATTGATTAGATAAACTGGGTAATGGATGGTAACCCACAGATGGATTAGATAAACTGGGTAATGGATGGTAACCCATAGATGGATTAGATAAACTGGGTAATGGATGATAACCCACAGATGGATTAGATAAACTGGGTAATGGATGGTAACCCATAGATGGATTAGATAAACTGGGTAATGGATGATAACCCACAGATGGATTAGATAAACTGGGTAATGGATGGTAACCCATAGATGGATTAGATAAACTGGGTAATGGATGATAACCCACAGATGGATTAGATAAACTGGGTAATGGATGGTAACCCACAGATGGATTAGATAAACTGGGTAATGGATGGTAACCCACAGATGGATTAGATAAACTGGGTAATGGATGGTAACCCATAGATGGATTAGATAAACTGGGTAATGGATGGTAACCCACAGATGGATTAGATAAACTGGGTAATGGATGGTAACCCACAGATGGATTAGATAAACTGGGTAATGGATGGTAACCCATAGATGGATTAGATAAACTGGGTAATGGATGATAACCCACAGATGGATTAGATAAACTGGGTAATGGATGGTAACCCATAGATGGATTAGATAAACTGGGTAATGGATGGTAACCCATAGATGGATTAGATAAACTGGGTAATGGATGGTAACCCATAGATGGATTAGATAAACTGGGTAATGGATGATAACCCACAGATGGATTAGATAAACTGGGTAATGGATGGTAACCCATAGATGGATTAGATAAACTGGGTAATGGATGATAACCCACAGATGGATTAGATAAACTGGGTAATGGATGGTAACCCACAGATGGATTAGATAAACTGGGTAATGGATGGTAACCCACAGATGGATTAGATAAACTGGGTAATGGATGGTAACCCATAGATGGATTAGATAAACTGGGTAATGGATGGTAACCCACAGATGGATTAGATAAACTGGGTAATGGATGGTAACCCACAGATGGATTAGATAAACTGGGTAATGGATGGTAACCCATAGATGGATTAGATAAACTGGGTAATGGATGATAACCCACAGATGGATTAGATAAACTGGGTAATGGATGGTAACCCATAGATGGATTAGATAAACTGGGTAATGGATGGTAACCCACAGATGGATTAGATAAACTGGGTAATGGATGATAACCCACAGATGGATTAGATAAACTGGGTAATGGATGGTAACCCATAGATGGATTAGATAAACTGGGTAATGGATGATAACCCACAGATGGATTAGATAAACTGGGTAATGGATGGTAACCCACAGATGGATTAGATAAACTGGGTAATGGATAGTAACCCACAGATGGTAATATATATGTGATAATCTACTGAATATATTCACTGCTGCTATATTATTGATGTGTTGTTGATTTGTTACTGAGAGTCTGTTCAGTATTTATTTCATTTAAAAAAGACACCAAAGTATAACCTGGATGACATCTTACGAGATATCATCTGGTAGCCTTAAGTTGAAGTGGACGGAAAGGGGAGGTGACACAGAGAGAATTTTGTCTGTTTTTTAATGCAGATGACATTTGCTTATCCTCCTGAAATCAACCCCTGTCTGTGCAAATGCTCCCTGTCAGTATACAGAGATTCTGTGTTGGGAAGGGAAACATTAATAATCTTCCATGCTGCAGATATGATCCACTTAAATGGGTTTAAGTGGACATCACTGAATTTGTCTATAGAAATTCCTCGAAATGTTCACAGTCATACCCTTTTTCTTTAATATGCTCAAAAATTACACTAGAGGCAAGACCAAAGTTGACAGAGCTGGTTAATGCAGTGTTAGATGGTGAGAGGGAACTCTCTGCATGGGCTTTTAGCAAACTTCAGTGATAATAGCTATTTAAAAGAGTGCCTGAATATGTAACTTTGTGCAGAATGATTTTCAATCATTAATATTTATCTTTGCACAGACTTTTATTTTTGTAAATCAAAAAACTGTCACTCTGTACAGCTTTGCCCTAGTGGACTGTCAGCAGAGCAGAGAGAGTGTGAGGGAGATGGCCTAGTGCCAGGGTGAGATATAAGGCAAAAAAGTTAAAAGTCAAATGGTTGTTGGAGGTTGACTGCTTGGACGTGTCACTGGATGTGAAACAGAGATAGATAACATAAGCGAGAGCGAGTGAGAATCAAACTGGGAACAGGACAGATAAGCTACTTTCAGAATGTCTTCTACAGTCACGCTGTAATGCAGACCGTCAAATATCAGAAGAGTGAGTGTGTGTGTGTGTGTGTGTGTGTGTGTGTGTGTGTGTGTGTGTGTGTGTGTGTGTTATTGGGGGGTGGGGTGTAAGTCCCGGAGTGAGAGATATGTATATTTGAGTAAGAAGATATGAATATCTGGAAAGTGTCTGTGCTTATCTCTGTGGTTGTGAATTGCTGAGGCAGTGAAGTTGAGCTGAGTTGAGTGTGCTTTTGTCAGTGGGTCAGAATATATTCATCCAGCATCATTAACCTGCTAACTAATAAGTAATAAAGCCCTGCTTGCCCTGAAAAAGTCTTCTGCACTCCTCTATCCTGGATCGTTTACTACTGAGAGAGATTTGGTTGGGAGGGGGGCAAACACATGGTGCTTCATTAGGGTGAATAGAGTAGCCTTGTAAACTAGGCCTCCTCAATCATCCTTTTAACAGCCTCCTTCAGCCTGTGTTTTTTTTTCAGACACGGCTCTGCTTTTTTGGATTCCAATTATTTCCCAGCTTACAGCGGTAATTAATTTGGCAGTCTGGCTTTCCGACATTTCTAATTAATTAGATGGACCTGTTAACACTGAGTTCCCTTAGAAGGAACCTCTCTACCTCCAGGATGTGTGTGTGTGTGTGTGTGTGTGTGTGTGTGTGTGTGTGTGTGTGTGTGTGTGTGTGTGTGTGTGTGTGAAATACTGTCCTTCTCTTTGGTGTCTTCATCAACACTTATTTGCTGCCACATCTGGCACATCCATTCAGTCATTTCCACTTATTTCAAGCCTCACCTCTCTCACTCTTCTCTACTCTTCTTGCTTCTTCCCGCTCTGTCTTTTCTCTTCAGCACTTTTTCTCCCCATCTCTTCTCTTTTCTCTCCCTATGTCTCCTTCTCGTTGTCTCTGTTTTTTATGGTCTTCTCTCCCTGGCCCTTCTCTTCTCCTCTATTCTTTCTCTTTCTGTTCTCCCAGTCTCTTCTGTTCTTTTCTTTTCTCTCTCTTCTTTCTGTCTCTACTCTCCTCTCTTCTTTCTTTCTTTTTTCCTGCCTCTTGTCTTCTCTTCTTTCTCTCTCTCTTCTCCCTGCCCCTTCGCCTCTTCTCTTCTCTTCTCTTCTCTTCTCTTCTCTTCATTCTTCATTATTTTCTACTTTCACTGCTCTTTCTCTTCTCTTTGTTTTGCTCTTCTCTTCTCTTCGTTCTTCATTATTTTCTCCTTTCACTGCTCTTTCTCTTCTCTTCTTTTCTATCCTATAGTATACTCTCCTCTTCCCTTAAGCATGGAGCCTTGTTGAATCTATCCTCCAGATGGGGCCCAGAATCCCAGGGGTTTCCTGTTAAACACATCTATCAGCTCCAGCCGCAGAACCAGTAGTCCAGGACGGGTCGCAGAAAGCTGTGTATCACCTTGGCAGCAGGACAGATTTCCTGTGTGGGCCTGGCCTGCGTTAACTGTTAGCACTACAATATCTGCCTGTGGGTCAATGTTAGCTTTTACAGCCCTGCTGTAGCCTATAGCTGGGATTAAGTGTGCCAGCAGTGTCTGCCAGTTGATTAGCTAATGTTAGCCATTACTACTGGCCTGTCTGACCTGTGCCAGTGTTGTACTTGAAGACCATGAATTAGACCAGTTCTTTACTAACGGCTTCTGCGTTGTTTTTATTGATTACCATTACACTAACAGTCATTTGCCTGTAGCTTGCTTAGTGCTACACTGGTGATGGATTCCACCCCTAGAAAAGCAGAATCCTAGATGTTTTTAAAGCTCTGTGTCTCCTGTACAAACCAAGCAATTTCTACACCAATTTGAAATATAGATCTTTGAAATGTTTTCTCACGCAGCTCATTCGAGTTTCCTGGGAAACTGCCAGAAATCTCATGTGATCAATATATACAAGCTCTTTGACTTTTGGATTGTTTCATGATAATTAGTAATATGACTTTATTCATCTTACAGGAATGAATAAGCTTCAAGGGTGTAGCAAACATGACCCGCACTGTCAAGTGATTTTGTTCCCAGCTGCACTTCTCTCACATGGCACATATCCCGAATTGACCTTGTGAGTGGCAATCACAAATTACAAAAAAAAAAAATCCATTTAAGATAAATAGACACACTTTGGTCTGATTCAGCAGCGACCCTGAACTGTGTGGGACAAATCAGATCAAATGCATTGCACAAAGTCAGTTGAAGTTTGAGAGAGTGGATTAGCTAGCAGATTTGGCTTGGATAGGTAGGAAAATAAGTAGGAATGCTACGTTCTAGTATAAAAACATCACTGTTGTCAGAAGAAAACCTTGTGTGTCCAAAATGGTAACTGTACAGGAGAAGGAAAAACCTACTTTACTGTTAATGTAAGTCTATGGAACCAGACATTGTTCCAAGTCATTTTGGGCCATTTCTTTTATTCCATTCATCACGAAATTTACATTCACTGTAAAGAACAACAGACATTTTCAAATGATGTCAAAAACTGAAAAACGACAAAAATGAAGGTTATGAGGTTTTCTTCCGACAACAGTGATATAGCAAATAATATTGACTCAGGAAAAAAACTTGCTATCAGTATCTTGCTATTAATGTAACTGTTCAGTCAGAGATGCATCGGCTTCTACTTTTGAACCATAACTGTAGGTTTGCGTTCTTGAAACAGATAGCACAGCTAGAACTACATAGCTAAAACGGTTGAAAGGTTAATTTTGGACTATCACTGCATGTTTGTGTGCTGCTTAACTATAGCTTCAGTAGTAGAATGTGGTCCTATATTGCTACTCCAAGTGCACTTTATTTTCCAGAGGGCTTGCTTGACCTCGAAAATGCAATGACAGCTGGTGATGGAGATAGAGATGGTGTGGACTCCAAAAGAGTCGATTCTTTAACTCTGTTGTGACTGGGAATTGGGGTCAGTCCTTGGCCAGAGACTCTTTTTTCAAAACTAATGTCCTTGCATCCCCATCTAGCACTATAAAGCACATCATCATCATCATCGTCGTTGTTAACTGCTTAGTTCAGATAGGGTTGCAGTAGCAGTTGGGAGAGCAGAGAATCCCAGATGTTCCTGTCCACCACAACTTCCTCAAGCTCATTCCCAGGGACCCCAAGCCACTCCCAGGCCAAATTGGAGATGTACAACCCCAATTCCAATGAAGTTGGGACGTTGTGTAAAACATAAATAAAAACAGAATACGATGATTTGCACATCCTTTTCAACCTATATTCAATTCAATACACTACAAAGACAAGATATTTAATGTTCAAATGGACAAACTTCATTGTTTTTTGCAAATATTAATTCATTTTTATTTTGATGCCTGCAACACATTCCAGAGAAGTTGGCACAGTTTACCACTGTGTTACATCACCTTTCCTTTTAACAACACTCAATAAGCGTTTGGGAACTGAGGACACTAATTGTTGAAGCTTTGTAGGTGGAATTCTTTCCCATTCTTGCTTGATGTACAACTTCAGTTGCTCAACAGTCCAGGGACTCCGTTGTCATATTTTGTGCTTCATAATGTGCCACACATTTTCAATGGGAGACAGGTCTGGACTGCAGGCAGGCCAGTCTAGTACCCGCACTCTTTTACTACGAAGCCACACTGTTGTAACACGTGCAGAATGTGGCTTGGCATTGTCTTGCTGAAATAAGCAGGACGTCCCTGAAAAAGACGTTGTTTGGATGGCAGCAAATTTTGCTTCAAAACCTGTATGTACCTTTCAGCATTAATGGTGCCTTCACAGATGTGCAAATTACCCATGCCATGGGCACTAACACCCCCCCCCACACCATCAGAGATGCTGGCTTTTGAACTTTGCGCTGATAACAATCCAGACGTGTCCTCTTCCTCTTTGGCCCGGAGGACACAACGTCCATGATTTCCAAAAACAATGTGAAATGTGGACTCGTCAGACCACAGGACACTTTTACACTTTGCGTCAGTCCATCTCAGATGAGCTCAGGCCCAGAGAAGCCGGCAGCGTTTCTGGGTGGTGTTGATATATGGCTTTCGTGTTGCATGGCAGAGTTTTAACCTGCACTTGTAGATGGAGCGACGAACTGAGTTCACTGACAGTGTTTTTCTGAAGTGTTCCTGAGCTCATGTGGGAATATCCGTTACAGAATGATGTCGGTTTTTAATGCAGTGCCGCCTGAGGGATTGAAGGTCACGGGCATTCAATGTTGGTTTTCTGCCTTGCCGCTTACTTGCAGAGATTTCTCCAGATTCTCGGAATCTTTTGATGATATTATAAACTGTAGATGATGAAATCCCTAAATTCCTTGCAATTGCACGTTGAGAAACGTTGTTCTTAAACTGTTGGATTATTTGCTCACGCAGTTGTTCACAAGTGGTGAACCTTGCCCCATCCTTGCTTGTGAACGACTGAGCCTTTCAGGGATGCTCCCTTTATACCCAATCATGACACTCACCTGTTTCCAATTAACCTGTTCACCTGTGGAACATTCCAAACAGGTGTTTTTTGAGCATTCCTCCACTTTCCCAGTCTTTTGTTGCCCCTGTTCCAACTTCTTTGGAACGTGTTGCAGGCATCAAATTCAAAATGAGTGAATATTTACTAAAAAACAATAATGTTTATCCAATTGAACATTAAATATCTTGTCTTTGTAGTGTATTCAGTTGAATATAGGTGGAAAAGGATTTGCAAATCATCGTATTCTGTTTTTATTTATGTTTTACACAACGTCCCAACTTCATTGGAATTGGGGTTGTAATCCCTCCAGCGGGTCCTAGGATGACCCCGGGGTTTTATCCCGTTAGGCAGTGCCTGGTACACCCCCACCGGGAGGCGTCCAGGGGGCATCCGGATCAGTTGCCCGAACCACCTCAGATGGCTCCTCTCAATGCAGAGGAGTAGGAATAGTAGCTCTACTCCGAGCTCCTCCTGGATGGCCAAGCTCCTCCTTTTTTGTTTTATACTGTTTTTATTTCTTGAAACACTTATGCTGACACAGTCAGTAATTTCTGTATGAATAATTATTGTTCTTCCTTTTAAAGGGAATTCCTGAAGTTCAAAAAACATAACAAAAATAAAAGTAAACATCAGTAGAAAACGGTTCTTTATGAAGTGTGTCGAATTTCAAGGCTACACCCCTGGTTTTAAAGCAGTCCTGGAGGACCCCCTGCCCTGCACATGTTTGTGGTTTCTTGCCAAAATGCACAACAAGGGCTTGCTGATAGAGATTGGTTGGATCATTGGTTGGAGATTGGAGGTGTTGGGAGCATGGCAAATGCGAAATTGTGCAGAGCGGGGCCAGGATTGTCTTAAAGATTCACCTGTTTCTCATAATGGGCTCATAGTGACCTCTGGATTTATCCCACAGTATTCTTTCCTTTGGCTTAAACATGAAAGAGGAGATCATAGTTCATTCTCCATCACTCATAAATTCTTAGATGTTTCTGAAATTGTGATCTCAGGTGTGACTTAGATATGCCTCAGAATTCAGTCTCTGCTTAATTTCTTTCTGACTCCTAAGGGGCCTTTGGGAGAAAATACAGGGAAACAGAAAAGTCTTGACTGAGCTCTGCTTGATCCTAAGATGGGCATCTCCTTTAAACATTCATCTGCATTGAAGCACATGTTTGTAAACCTGGGGTAAACTTAGTAAATAAAAATAGTTCTGTTTAAGCTTCTTGTGAGCATCTTTTAGATCACTTATCCTGTTATTGTCTAGCACATTATCTATTATGTGGCTGCTGTGACTCTGCAAGTTGTTGTAGGATTCATAAACAGTGTTGGGGGTTATGGGGTTACCATTACCATTAGTCCATTAGTCCATTGAAGCATGAAATCATGCTGGATCAAGACCCCCGTGCTGAAGGAGAGGGAGCTCCATCTTCACCTAAACAGACTTTTTTCTCTTTTTTTGGTTCAAGAACAGCTGTGTAAGGTTTCCAGTTTATTCCTAAATATTTTGTTTTGAGGCAGCTGTTTTGGATCATTTATGGTGTCTAGACTATATACTTTTCTGCTGTTTCTCATTTTTATCTTTAACTTGCTGTGTTTGGAGCAAAGGAAGAGATAATAACTTAATAAAAGCATTAGATAATAAAAGCATTACTTTTTTGAGTAACTGCCCCAACACTGTTAATAAAGTCTCTCTCTGTCTGTCTAGTCTCAGATGTAAATGTTCATCTCAGGTGTGATACATTTCAGAATTTACTTTGTTTCATCGCTTTATTGCTCCTGAGAGCCGTTTAACACTATAAACACTCGTTTATTTGTATTCTTCACTTTGAAAAACTATATTGAGCAACAATTTTTGACTATGATTATTTTAGCACTGTGTTGTCTGACCCATGCCAGCATTCCATTTGAAGGATATGGCCTGCCTGTAACGTCACCTCTGTACTATGCTGGCAGTACCATGGGGCAGGGGTCTACACACACCTGAGCCCCTGCCACTTTTGTCTCAAAATTAATAGTGCTCTTTTTTGAAGGGCACTAAATGCTTAATATGCTGCTGTGCAAAACAGATTTGGTTGCATCCCTACATTTACCAAAGGACCAGCCTTAATGCACAGTGCTGCTGTTTCTCACAGCCAGCCTCTTTTTCACCTGATGCTTTCAGTTTATGTCATACAACACTGCTCATTCAGTCCAGCTTCCAGATATGAACAAGCATTAACTTCCATTTTACATTGTGTGGGACTGTGAGATACATCGCTCTTATTTGTTATGAATGGCAAAATAGTGATGTCATAATAAAATGTCTACTTCTTAAAAGGGAAGTAATTAGATACTAATCAAAGTCAAGATAACACACTTTGGGAGCGAAGGTTAAGACAGCAAAGCTTCAGGCATTTGTTAGTGTTAAGGCCAAGTTTGTCCAAAGCTTTCCATGTTAGCTAACTGCTATCATCACACAGTGTTTGTGAATGGGTTGGATTTTAATGTACCACAAAGAATGAAACAGTAAAATAATGATTGAACAAAGACATTATATAATATTACATTGTTGGTGTAACTATTTATAAGGACCGTTATTTCTTATATTGGTTCTTGCTACAAGAAAAAATATATCACTCGAATATACAAAATACCAAAATATTTAGCTTTGTTTATATTGTTAAGTCCTGATATGAACTCTCCAGCAGGTGCCTCTAGAGAATGCCACTTTGAAATGCCCCCAAAATCTGTGCTCGCCATTGAGGAGTTAGCCTTTCTGGTTCTTCAAGTTGTGTTTTGTACTTTCTGTGCTAAACATGGGCCTCATCTAGTCCATATGAAGAGGAACAGTAGAGCAGAAAATGTGGCCTGCTGTGTTCTGCTCCAGCTCACCTCTCAGCGCTGGTCACCTGTCTGGCTCTCATTGTGGGCAGAGATGGATTACGTGAGCATGGGCAGACTCGCCCAGTTCCCTCACACACTGGAGGGAAGCCGGCAGTGAATGAGCAAAGGCAGCTCATAAATCCAAACCTGTCTCCTCCTGTGATCATGGCATCGCAGGCCAGCTTAGCTGATGTATTTAGTATCACATGTTAAAAAAAATAGTTGCTTCAGTTTCCTTTTTTCTCACTGACTGTCCAAGAGCTTGGGAGTTAATGGGCTGTTCTGCTCACCTTTATCTCCAAGAACATTTGTCATTTGAAAGTAAAATATTGTTAGACTGTATAAGCAACAGTGTTTGCACACTCCCGGTACTTGTTTGCTAGTTAGACTTGCAGGCTTATGAAAAGGCCATCAGCTTTAAGTTACATGGTATTCTTCCAATATGATGTTCCTCTGTTAGTCTGGATTCATCTGTATTTTTTATATTCCAGGTGTAGCCACATTCTACTGTTGTGCACTTTCATTGGTCCAGAATACCAGTATTCAGCTGTAATTAGGATGCAGGCTAACACAGTGTACTGTAAACATGGCTTTAGAGAGCTCACTCATTCTGCTACCACTCTCATCACTCTCAGCCCTTTCATCAAATCAGACTTTTCCTTCTAACTCAAGACAAGGGAAACTGGGTTAAAATGCTTCTAAAACTGTGAGTGAAAAGGTCTTTAAAGTCAATCTTAGACATATTGCTTTAATTTTTAAATTTTAAAAGGCTTATGTAGTGTTTTCAATTAATCAAGGTAGGATATTTCATCTGATGTGTTGCCTTAAATGAGGAAAGTCTTTTTCAACATTTATAGGAGTTTTTTATTACATTTAAATGCTACTTTTTTATATCAAAGTGTCTGCAGTTGTGCTTTGTTCCAGTGAATTGTTTTCACAGAAAGGAGTTCCCTTCCCCCTCGTTGCTCATTAGCAGCTCAACGTAGTCATATTTCACATACAGATAACAAGCAATGTTGATCCAATAACAGATCAAATATTTTACTTAGTCATATTAATTAAAAATATCTGAGTCGATTTCCATTATGCAAGTGGAATGACCACCTGCTGAAAGAGGCTACAGGCCAGCGTGCACTGACTAAACAAAAGGGTGGCGAGCTTGAAGAGGTAATTATTATTTTTTTTAAAATAATACTTCTCTTTTATGTAGCACTGATGTTTATTTGATGTTTCAGCCAAGCTTTCCCCAATTTGTTCTCAAATAGGTGAACAGCTCAACGTTGATACATTTTAAAAAATGTGATAAAATATAAAATTTGGATTTATAGTGTAGTTAGGCAGGGGTCACATCTATTCCCTGAGTGGTAAAGTAAGCCATTAACACCATGCTAGTCCATGCCTTAGGACAGAATGATACTCAACACGACTATGCAAACGCAAATGACAGTGCCCAGCCAATGCATTGCAAACGCATAGCTCTTCTGTACAAACTCATTATGCATTCTTACTTTACTGTGGCGGTTAAAACACTCATTACTCAATGAGGTAATAGAGGACAAATCAGAGCGGGATCTATTATTAGGCCAACAGCCTCAGCAGCTAAACACGGACAGTAGGGAAGCGGCCCCTGACAAGGTGATAATGTATCATATATGTTTTTGTTTGTGTAAGTGAACCATTTTTACATGAGACTCAACTGCTTTTCTGCTATGGCAGTTGAGGAAGCATGCTGTTGTTACAGGACCACTTGGATAGGCTCGACTTTCTCTATCGCGCCACTTGCTGTAATGCTCATAATGCAGCTCATGCTTGTGCTGCATTATAAATTGTGTTGTGACACATTTTTGAATGCAAGAATGTGCAAAACCATGTTTAGATCACTCGAAGCATCTGCGTTCATGTCCTTGCTTGAAGTCATTTCTGTCCCTAAGATTATCATTAGCACTGGTGTATGTTGAATGTCTTTAGCCAGCAGCATTGTGCGATGCAGCTGCACTGTCTATGGCCATGCGTTGGTGAGATGGCTGTGTTTGCGAGAGAGGGACAGTGTCTGTATTTTCTTTCCCTAATGGCTTCGCAGTAGGAGCTGCTAGGAGACTTCCTCAGGCTCGGACTCAATCAAGCCTTCCACCAAACCTCAGGACACCTCAAAGTCTCCTCTGTCTTCCACTGTCTTCCTGTCCACTGGTGCAAATTAAAGTTACGGCGGTGTTAAAGATCGTCCAGGGCCAGTAGGGAAAGACACTTGGGTTAAGGGGTGGGGTTATGCAACCCTGAGGGAATGAAATCCAGACTGCTCTTCATAGTCTGCTGCCCATGTGCAGACCATTAGTGCTCAAAACAGCACTTCAGGTCCCCAGAGAAAGGAGATAGCTGTTGGGTGTTTGCGAAAGCATTTGTTATATGCCTTTGACAGCCTTTGTGTTTGTGTCTGTGCTGGTCCCCGTTCCATTGCTCATCCCACATCCTGTCCTTGCCCTCACACACAGTCTGAACCCCACTCAGAGCATCCTGCTGCTTTGCGAAGGTCACTGTTCTTTGACATCTGATCCCAGGAAGAACTCAGTGCTCTCTATCAGGCCATCAGTCTCTGCTGAATCAGCACTGGAGGACAGCATTCTTGTCCAGGTCTTTCTGGGGGACATAAGACAGCATCCAGCACAGACATCCCGCCTGAAAAATGAGTGCTGTTTCTAAGAAAAAAAAAAGGAAGTAAGAATGCTTTGCGTTTGTGCCAGCTGACCAGCACAGCAGAAAGCCCATTTCCCCTTCCCCTGAAGATAGCGTCTCTGCTGAGGAAATTGAATCGCAGACACCGGCATTGTGATTTTATCAGAGCCTGCTAAGTTCTTTTCCTTTCAGTTGTTAATTTTGGGTGGGTTAAGTTAAAGCAGGGAGTCAAGTGTTTGAAACGGAGCGATTGCTTGCCAATTGGGGAACAGGGAAAAGACAAGAGTTGGGTTTCTGCAGCTTTCCTCACTGACGGTCCACCAGGACCTTCTACCACAAACGAGATAACATGAGCTCTCTCTCTCTCCTCTTTCTCTTTCATTCTCTCTGTGTCTCTTTCCCCTTTACATCCTCATGTAGAAAGCAGATGTGTTGGCCCAGTCACTGCTGTGGTTACTGCTGTAAGCGTGAATCTGGCTTTAGCTGTACAATTTTCTGTCTCTCTGTGAATGAGAGTCCTGTGGGGAGAGGTTTGAGCACAGCAATGAAAGCTGAGCAATCACACACATCAGGGGATGGAAAGAGGGAGGAGGAATAGAAGATTAAGTGAAGATAAAGTGCAGCCAGTTTATGGCACTGAGTAGGTTTGGGTGTTCAATATTAACAAGGGCTGCCATAATTGATCAGTGTTGTTGTATCTAAGCCTTTGCATATGTGATATGCAAGGAGCCGTGGACCACATATCAGTCAGATCTTATAGTTCTTACAGTAAATCAGACATGTCAAACTGAATTCCCGCTAGTCCACAGCTCTGCAGAGATCAGCGTTTTCTCTCTTCAGAAGCTTTGATCTCCTGATTGAGTTGAATCTGGCATATTTAATGAGGCAGAACTCTGCAGTGTTGTGGTACCCACACATGTGTAGTAAATGATATAGGGGCAGGTTTTCCAATCTTTGTGCCTTCTTGGCATTAAGGAGTAGCTGTTGTGTTTTACTAGATAAACATAAAGGCCCTGTAGTGCCCATAATAAGATCAAAGGGCCACTGCTTTCTCGCGCATTTGCCTCATTTATAGGATCAAAGCATTGGCCCTATAAATGAGGCAAGGTTATTATAATGCATTAGTCCTATGAATGAGAGAAGGTTATTTGAATGTGCCGCCTACTTCAGGCTGATAGTATATACAGACTGTAAGCTATTTAATACCTGTGAAAAGCTTGTCCTGTATTTGGTGCTAACATGACTGTCATTGTCTTTTTTAAGAAAATGTACACATTTGAACACCTGTCATGTATATCACATAATTCTTAATGTGAGTAAATAAATAAATAAATACACTTAATTTATAGGGCGGCACAGTGGCCTTTCAGTGTGGAGTTTGCATGTTCTCCCTGTGTCTGCGTTGGTTTCCTCCCACAGTCTAAAGATGGGCGGTCAGGCCAATTGGACTTGCTAAATTACCCCTAGGTGTGATCGTGTATATTTGTCTGTCTGCCCTGCGATGGACTGGCGACCTGTCCAGGGTGTATCCTGCCTTCCGCCCAATGACCGCTGGGATTGGCTCCAGCACCCCCCGCAACCCTGGGGGGACAAACGTGTGTGTGTGTGCACGCACTATTTCTATTTGCGAATACTTTACACTATGAAAGGTCAGGTTTTGAATAATGATTTGAGACACATATTGAAACTATTTAGCTCTGCAGTCCCTGCTTTATTAAAGCTGCTTCTTAGTTTGTTATTGCTGCACACTGTGGCTGTCACACATCCATCAAGCTCCAAGACGAACCCACACTACATCTCCCAGTATCCTCTGGGAGATCACATGACTCCTGACCTTTCCTTACGCTCCAGTCAGTGTTCTAGATCTCCTGAATACTGATTCTCTTCACCTGTGCCTCATGTCATATGACCTTCTTAGTTTAGTTTATAAGCCTGGGCTTTAGCCATAACCAATTGCGAGGTATTGTATCTTTTGTGATCTACTGATCGTTCTACTATTTGCCTCTATACTGTTTATGACCATTGCTTTCCGTTTTTCGACTCTGCCTTTTGCCTTTCCCCTTTGGACTGTTTGCGTTTCTTGTTTGACTCCTGTTTTTGACCTTTTTGCCTGTTTTCCTCTACACGGCAGTTGTGCTTAAGGGCAATTGTTTGCCCTTGGTGATGATCGTCTGTTTGTATTTGCTGCTCCTTTTGGAATTGACCCCTGCTTGTTTTGTGACTACGAACTTGGCTTCTGATTCTGACTGTAAAGCCCCAATTGTGTTTTCTAACTGCAAGCGTCTGGCTCTTGTTGGCACATGGCTTTTGTGTGTGCTATGGTTTCTCTGTGCATGTGGCAGAAAATTCATTGATATGCTGCAGGTGGCAAAGAGTTTTTTATGCTCAAAATCATACAATTCCCAATCGTTCAAAACAATTATTTATTTATTTTTTTTTAATCTTAAATTTCTGATTCATTATGTGAAAATAATGTCTTATTTTCTCAAAATAATTTATTTTGTTTGAACTAACCACATGAATTCTCAATTATTCATAACCTTTTTTTTTTTTTTTTACTTTTCATTATTTTGCCTTATTCTTCAAAAATAATTGTCTTACACAGTTTGAACCTAGAATCAACGGATAAGGGTTTTTTTTCTCCTACCTGACAGGCTTTCATACAAAAAGCATGTGAGCCAAACAAAAACCTAGCTATGATGTCTATAACAGTTGTATAGTTGCTATCCAACAAAAACATGCATCTCCAAAATATTAACTTTATGGGAGAAAATAAAAACTTTCATAACTTTTAATGTAAGTTAATGTAGTGAGATTATATTCCACATGATTTTGGAACATTTCTAATGGGCTGTTCATAGCAAATTACTAGGCAATGTAAAAGACAACAAAATAATACTCTAATACTCTAAAATAATATAATAATAATAAAAATAGAGATGTTGCATCTATGTTAATTTGAATGGAGGTTCTTAGTAGTTAAACTGCTGAATTGTCCACCCTCAGTGGTGCAGAGTATCTGCCGATTATCTGTAATTGTGTCTCTTAGTAAATCAGTTTCAGTTGACTGCATGAAAAAAGCAGATACAAACACACCCAGGATGCGTTGTGATGGAATTACAACTAAATCACTTGCAATTACACACAAACATGTCTGCTAAGTACTTACTAAAAGTTGAGAGGATAAACAAGGCAATGCAAGACGCGTGGCTGAGGTTATCCTGAAATCAAAGGTTAATTGCACTCTGGGCTGAGGAAAGCAACTTGGGTCAACAAACTAATCGTTAATTAATCGTAATTGAGGTTGAATATTAAATTAATCATGATTTTGATTTGAGGATATATTGCCTGGCACTGTTATATGCAGTTATTTAGCTGTAGCTGTTAGATCAGGCTTTTACTTTGGTAAAAAATAAGCCTTAGTACCGTATTGTGATATTCCTGTTGGATTATATGATATTCAAGGACTTGTCTTGGCACTTCCTAATACCAGAGTTCTCAAGGTCTACTGCTCTGATAGGCAACTGATTAGATTAGATTAGAGCCTGACTCATACCTCCGAAGACATCAAGAAGCACAATCATAAGGGTTGTTACACTTGTTGTCTCTGCAGAAAGCTGGGCTGTATTGGGAACTGGAAGTAAAGGTGTTAAATATGGAGATAAGTTGATGTTTCTACATAATAGTAGCAGTGGGTTCAGAAGCTCAGCCTCAATGTACATTATGCAAGCTTTCTGGAATATCATATTGATACATTGGCTGTTGAAAGCTGAGGCAAAGCGTATTCATGTTGTGATCCTCTCAAGGGCAAGGCCAGTTAGATTAGACCCAACTATTAAGCCTCTCAGGTTGACTATCATATGCAATGTCAAAGGATGTCATACATAAAAGAGTGAACATCTTGGGAGCACTGCATGCTTCAGAATTACTTTCATTTTTCCTGGCAGGCGAGTGTTTAATCTTTCAATGAGGGCTCAGGTGAAATCGTGTCCCTTTTAGAAGCTTTGTAATCCAGCCTTGAATGGTCTTTTCTGAGACTTTAACGTAAATCCATAATGGCAAATGCAACATTGCCTTCTGTGATTATCTCTCCATGTTGAAAAGAGTTATTGTTGTTATCAGGGCAGTTAGCTGTCCATTGATGCTTTTGGTTGAGTCTATCGACCATTTAATCAGTCGATAGACTCGGCTATTAATGCTGAATGATATATACATGTTTTGGCAACATATGCTGCCATTGAGACAACGTGTTTTTCAGGGAAGGCCCCATTTATTTCAGCAAGACAATGTCAAGCAACACCAATTGAGCCTATCGACCGTTGGGGCAGTCGTGAGCTGGAGGTTTGTATATACCAGCCCTGTGACCGGAAGGTTGCCAGTTCAATCCCCTCAGCTGACAATCCGTGACTGAAGTGCCCTTGAGCAAGACACCTAACCCCCAAAAAAGTTGGGACGCTGTGCAGAATGTATATAAAAATAGAATGCAATGATATGCAAATCATATAAACCATATTTTTATATTATTTTACATGAAAATATTATGAAGACAACATATCAAATGTTGAAATTGAGAAATTTTATTGTTTGAAAAATACACTCACCGGCCACTTTCCCATTTCACACTGGAGTTCAGCTGTTCAACAGTCTGGAGGATCATTTGTCATATTTTTCATTTCATAACCCACCAAATGTTATTAGTGGCAACAGGTCTGGACTGCAGACAGGTCAGTTTAGCACCCAGACTCTTTTACTACAAAGCCATGCTGTTGTAATACATGTAATACATAAAACACGTTGTCTGAATGGCAGCATATGTTGCCAGCACATGTATATATCATTCAGCATTAATGGTGCCTTCACAGGTGTGCCAGTCATCCATGCCATGTGCAGTAATTCACCCTTATACTATCATGAATACTGGCTGTTGAACTGTGCACTGATAAGAAACCTGATGGTCTTCAGCCCAGAGGACAGCGTCCATGATTTCCAAAAAAATTTCAAATTTTGATTCGTTGGACCCCTCAGTCCATTTTAAATAAGCTCAGGCCCAGAGAAGGTGGCAGTGTTGTGCTTTAATGCAACAAAATTCTATTTATTGGTCTATTCATTATAGAATGTTTACACAAAAATTTCTAGTGTTCTCAAATGGCATTAGTAAACAGAGTTACAGGGATTTAATATGACAGTGATGATATATTTGTTTGTTTACTTATTTTTCATCTATTGGCTTTCTTGTGTGGTGGTAAAATCACATGAAAAAATGTGTCCCTCAAGCTTATGAGCCGCTCCCGTGCTTTTGATGATCATGATTCTCTGAAGTCAGGAAAGGCCTGGCTGTAGCTCCTGAGCTAAGTGCCGAAGACTGCCCTGCTCTTCATCCATGTCACAGAATCATTCCTCGCTGTCATGAGCCAGTGTAAACAGACAGTGGTATATAGCCATCAACAGCAAAGCAAAATAGATGGTGTGAGGAAAGGATTGCGAACTGTGACCATGAATGAATGAGAAGAAAATTTGTATTCCGCCCTTAATTTTTTATTTCCCTCAGGGTGCTGAGTGAATGAGGTAGCAAAGCAGACAGGTTCTATTAAACAACAAACTGCTCTCTTATGCATGCATTTGTTGCGCTTTAAGAATTACAGGCTTGATTGTTTGAAGCTTTCCGGCCTCTCGTTAGTTCCAGCATGGAGTGCGACTGAATATAGATGCACTGGAGCAGAAGCTTGGGGGCCAATTCCTCTGCATCACCAGCATTTGCATTCATAAAAAACCTCAAAGCCTTGCGTTAAGCATACCCTTACTGAAAATCGCCCCTTTAGACAACATACAAACTCCTCAAAGCCAGATTAAACGTTGGGCTTTGTGAGAGCTGGAGAGGAAACTGCAGCGGTGAGTACTGACACGGCATGCTCAGATTTTCCATTCTGAACGCTCTCTCGATTGCTCTCAGCATGGGCCCTACAGGAAGTGCAGCCTTTTAGAGTATAGTGGAAGTATGTGGAGTAGAGACGGTGTTAATCAAACATTTAGACACGCCTACTTCCAGAAGAATTTTATTTTTATGATTTTTCACATTTCACATTTTCACAAGTATCCTCTGTTTGCATTGATGTGTAGGGTTGCACAGTCTTGGCGTTCTCACAAGCAGCTTCATGAGTGTAAAGGGGAGCGAGGAGGCGGACGCACACGCTGAGATAAGCGAGATTTATTAGGGGCAAATCCAGGGTCGTGGTCAAAACAGTCCAGGTTCATATAGCCAACACGGACAGATCGGGGGACAGACGTGACAAAAACCAGAATCAACACAACAAACGGAGACCGATCAAACAAAGACCGGCAAACACAGGGCTTAAGTATACAGGGAAAATGAGGGACAGGTGAAAACAATCAGGGGCGGAGTTACAAAACGAAGGGCAGGACTACAGATACCAAAACAAACGCACATGGACTAAACCAAAACACGAACACATGGACGGGACTGGGAGGGGCCAATCGTGACAATGAGAAACCATCTGGGAAGCTTCTACAACAGGCTTAAAGAACTTCCACATATGCTGAGCACTTGTTGGCTGCTGGAAACTACTTGTAGGGAAGCGGGTGCATATTTAAAAAAAAAAAAAGGAAATAAATTCATACCTGGGCATCACCTTCAGTATTCATAATTGCCTTAGAAATAGATTTAAAGCATTTAAGTATACGGTTTTGGATCAAGCTGTCTAAGATTATGAAAATCAATGAGTCAGTCAGGGTGTGCAGACTTTTGGCTGGTGCTGTGTATCTGTACATGACAAGCTTTGTTCCAAAATGTGTTAAACAGCACTTTCTTAATTTTTTTTTTTATAATATACGTTGTTTGAAGTAGGCTTTGCACCTACCATATATATCAATACTACATTACTGTAAATAATAAAAATAAACATTATTTGTATAGCAGCTGTCACACATTAAAATACAGCTCATTGTGCTTTACAATGATGAAGGCAAAGCATAAAGGCCAGCATAAAGAAAGAAACAAAGAACAGAGAATGGTAAAAAATATAGAAAAACAGAAGGAAAATAAAGATGTAAAACCAATTCGAAAAATAAATTCTAAAAATGATGAAGTAACATAAATGTATTAGTATGAAGGATAGTAAGGAAAACAAGACGTAGTTATTAATGCTATTAATAATACATTTATTAGAGAATTAAACACACATTTTTGACAAAGTACATTTGGAAAGTGCCTTTAAATGAAACTTGTATATAGAGTCTCATGCAACGTTTGAACACCCCCAGTCAAATTACATGTTCTACTCATTTTCTTAACACATCTGTACAGGGACAAAAACGTCACCTATTTTCATGACAAAACATGTCATTTTGACCAGAGACACCCAAACCTTTGCACACAACTGTGGGCATTTATATCGGTGCTGTGTGTATATTCAGTATGTCACACAATTCATGTGTTGATTGAGAACCTGTAAGGAGAGCCTGTCTAAGACTGCAACTTGTACATGATATTCGAACACTGCCAATCTGACCTGTATTTCATGGCTCTCTGTTGAAAAGCCATTCATGGATCATGGTCTCAACCACATTTCATAACCTCTTAAGGCCAACACCAAACTTTTCTGTTTGCACAGTTTGCTTTGCTCTTCTCTATTAATAACACAGTTTTGTTATTGTTATATTTTTTTGATATGTAAAAACATGGTCTAACAGAGACAAACATTCTGAGACTTTTTAATTTACTTTATCTCACAAGCTACAGTACTGTGCGAACGTTTCAGGCATCTAAGCAAATGTTTTAACAATTTACCTCAGCAGTGGTAAGAATAAACATTAAAAAAAACATTAGAATAAAGTCATATTCATCATTCAAATAAACATAAAAACAATAAAAAGTAACAAGAATTTCTTGGGTCCATATTTTTCCTTGACACCTTCACAGCCGCCACAGAGACTTGTTAATGTCATCAATTACATCATGAGCTCAATTTACTGAAGCACTGATTAGTCAAACCAGAAGTTGCTTTTTATCTACATATAATACTGTAATACTGGGCTTCCTCGAGGAGAGGAATATATATACACTGCTCAAAAAAATAAAGGGAACACTCAAATAACACATCCTAGATCTTAATTAATGAAATATTCTCATTGAATACTTTGTTCTGTACAAAGTTGAATGTGCTGACAACAAAATCTCACAAAAATCATCAATGGAAATCAAATTTATTAAGTAATGGAGGCCTGGATTTGGAGTCACACACAAAATTAAAGTGGAAAAACACACGACAGGCTGATCCACCTTTGATGTAATGTCCTTAAAACAAGTAAAAATGAGGCTCAGTATTGTGTGTGGCCTCCACGTGCCTGTATGACCTCCCTACAATGCCTGGGCATGCTCCTGATGAGGTGGCGGATGGTCTCCTGAGGGATGGAGCGAGACATGATGTCCTAGATGTGCTCAATCAGATTCAGGTTTGGGGAACGAGCGGGCCAGTCCATAGCTTCAATGCCTTCATCTTGCAGGAACTGCTGACACACTCCAGCCACATGAGGTTAATGCATTGTCCTGCATTAGGAGGAACCCAGGACCAACCACATCAGCATATGGTCTCACAAGGGGTCTGAGGATCTCATCTCGGTACCTAATGGCAGTCAGGCTACCTGTGGCAAGCAAAATAATATAAATTTGCCAATCCTGGTGTTCTCTGGCAAATGCCAAGCGTTCTGCACGGTGTTGGGCTGTGAGCACAACCCCCATCTGTGGACGTTGGGCCCTCATACCATCCTAATGTAGTCGGTTTCTAACCGTTTGTGCAGACACATGCACATTTGTGGCCTGCTGGAGGTCATTTTGCAGGGCTCTGGCAGTGCTCCTCCTGTTCCTCCTTGCACAAAGGTGGAGGTAGCGGTCCTGCTGCTGGATTGTTGCCCTCCTACGGCCTCCTCCACATCTCCTGGTAGCGCCTCTGGACACTATGCTGACAGACACAGCAAACCTTCTTGCCACAGCTCGCATTGATGTGCCATCCTGGATGCACTACCTGAGCCACTTGTGTGGGTTGTAGAGTCCGTCTCCTGCTACCACGAGTGTGAAAGCACCACCAACATTCAAAAGTGACCAAAACATCAGCCAGAAAGCAGAAAGGTACTGAGAAGTGGTCTGTGGTCCCCACCTGCAGAACCACTCCTTTATTGGGTGTGTCTTGCTAATTGTCAGTAATTTCCACCTGTTGTCTGTTCCATTTGCACAACAGCTGTGAAATTGATTGTCAATCAGTGGACAGTTTGATTTCACAGAAGTTTGATTTACTTGGAGTTATATTGTGTTGTTTAAGTGTTCCCTTTATTTTTTTGAGCAGTGTATATATATATATATATATATATATATATATATATATATATATATATATATATATATATATATATATATATATAGAGAGAGAGAGAGAGAGAGAGAGACTTCTTTTTTTCGGACCATTCTCTGCAAACCCTAGAGATGGTTGTGTAGATCAGCAGTTTCTGAAATACTCAGACCAGCCCGTCTGGCTCCAACAACCACGCCACATTCAAAGTCACTTAAATCACCTTTCTTCCCCGTTCTGATGCTCGGTCACCTTGACCACCTCTACATGCCTAAATGCATTGAGTTACGGCCATGTGATTGGCTGATTAGCTATTTGTGTTAACATGCAACTGAACTGTACCTAATAAAGTGGCCGGGGTGTGTGGGTGTGTGTGTGTGTGTATCATTATTAATTAATATTCTATACATTTTGGTTTATTCAAATATTAACACTTTTCTCAGCAAATAAACACATACTACACAAATAAATAGATTTTGAAAATATGACTTGGATGCCTAAGACTTTTGCACAGTGCTGTACATTTTTGGAGAAGCAAACGCATTAATAAGCGTACAAGTCACAAAACTTTGCCGTGCATTATCATTATTCTAATTGATCTAATCAATGCAAGTGCTTTCCAGTCTAAACTGAGCTTAGCTTGAAAAAAATCACAGTACATCCAGCTATACAGAAAACCTTGTGCATCTTTGATATAGTGATAGGAATCGTGTTGGTCTACAAAAAGCTTGTTTGTACATGCTGATGAAACATTGCCAACTTCTCAGAATAGATCGCTCAGTTTGATGGGGGCAATGCAGTTCATACTGTGCTGTACAAAGCAAGTGCTCTCCACCTCCCCACGATCATTATGGTTCAGTTCAGCAGGTGTGAGAGAGTTTGAGATGTTCCACTATTTCAGTGGCAGCTGTCAGAGACATTGTCTCGTGTGTCTTTCCTACCAGTAGGCTGTGCAGTCTATAGGAGCCGCGACTTTCAGGTTACTTTAATAAACCCCTTCGGGCCCACATGGTGTATATACCTTGAAACATCTCCTTTTGTTTTGCTTAATGTTAAAGCAAGCAGAGAAGTTAGGTTCAAAGTGCAGATTCTAAACGTTTAAGCAAAAGAAGACACATTATATTGTGACTTTGAATTTTAAGGTTTTGCATTGCAGAAAAAATATAAACTTATATTTTTATGGTGTCTTGAAACAATTAGGATGTAGTTTTGGGTATAAAACTATAAGAACCTGTAGGGAATGTGACCAAAAATAAATGAAATGTAATGCATCCTTAAGTACTGCATGTAGTCAGTTGTGTGATTAATTAATGTAATAACATTTAAAAAGAATACAAAGATTCATCTTTACCACTTTTTCCTTTCTGATACCAACACTGAGTTTGATATCTTCAATATCTTCAATATACATGAGGAGTATCGATACTAACTAACCTACCTACTTGACATATACCCAATCTTGCTCTCTCTTTCTTTCTTTTCCTGCCCAAGACAACTACTAGACCTTCTTCTAGTTTTAATCCTATTCTAATTTAATCCAAAGTTTTTCATTACAAATCATATCAGCATCGCAGTTTCAGTGAAATGAAGAGTATTTTGCTTTAAGCTTCTGGGGTCTGGGGGCATTTCCTCGATTTTTGCACATCTTCTTAAATTCTTCTTTAAAGGCATTTGCATGTAACATGATACCCATACGTTTCATATCAAAATGTTCCAATGTCTTTGTCGTTACTTTCCAAAAGTGCTGCAGTGACTTCTGCTGTAAACTCTTTGCATGCCATTTCTCGTTTTGAGAATTGTTCAAAATAGTTCAAACACAACTGAAGAATTTGTACAGGATGGGCTATTTATGTGGATACACCCAAATAAAATGGGAATGGTTGGTGATATTAACTTCCTGTTTGTGGCACATTAGTTTATGGGAGGGGGAAAACTTTTCAAGATGGGTGGTGACCATGGCGGCCAGTTTGAAGTCGGCCTTTTTGGATCCAACTTTAGTTTTTTCAGTGGGAAGAGGGTCGTCACATCAAACGTATTGAGAATTTCACAGGAAAAACAACGGTGTGCTTGGTTTTAACGTAACTTTATTCTTTCATGAGTTATTTACAAGATTCTGACCACTTATAAAATGTGTTCAAAGTGCTGCGACGACCAATCCACTTTCCAGGAAACTGTTCAACTAGGAATGCTCGGACCTGACACCCATAATGTGGTGGTGCACCATCTTGCTGAAAAAACTCATGCCAGCTTCCAAAGTGGATTGGTCGTCGTGGGCCAGTTGAATGGCCCTCAACGTCTCCCGATCTGGGTTTTGGTGGGAGTCCCCTTAGACTTTTATCTTTGGGGTCATCTGAAGGCAGTTGTCTATGCTGTGAAGATACGAGATGTGCAGCACCTGAAACTACAGATACTGGAAGCCTGTGCCAGCATTTCTTCTGCGAGTTGCTCTCCTTGTGTGAAGAGTGGGAGAAGAGGGTTGTGTTGACAATCCAACACAATGGGCAGCACTTTGAACAAATTTTATAAGTGGTCAGAAACTTGTAAATAACTCATGAAAGAATAAAGTTACGTTAAAACCAAGCACACCGTTGTTTTTCCTGTGAATTTCTCAATATGATGTGTTTGATGTGTCACACGACCCTCTTCCCATTGAAAAAACTAAAGTTGGATCCAAAAAGGCCGACTTCAAACTGGCCGCCAAGGTCTCCACCCATCTTGAAAAGTTTTCCCCCTCCCATAAACTAATGTGCCACAAACAGGAAGTTAATATCACCAACCATTCCCATTTTATTTAGGCGTATCCATATAAATGGCCCACCCTGTAGATAACCTGATGATGCTAAATGCATAAGCTCCGTTTTCTTGCTCAGTATAAACAGTGCTAAATGTTGTTTCACATCCAGATCTCAAGTCGTTTTATACATGTATTCGCTCATGTCAGACTCTGCTGGAGTTTGGTGAAAGTTAGTCATTCATACTGTCAGAAACAGCCGTTGATGTGTGGATTTCTTAGCTTTAATGCGAGCACCAGAACTTTGACCATGCCATTGCTGACCGATGGAGGCGTACCATGGCCAGTGTTGGAGAAAACACCAGCATGTCTAGCCCCAGGCTAAATACTATTGTTACCCCAAGGTGCAACATTAGTAGTATAGCAAAACACCAATGAGCTTTTAAGAGTTAAACATGTTTAAAATTAGACCAATAGTGAAATATGTTCCCACATGGTTTTGATGTTACTGGCTGCTGAATGTGTGCTGGACTAATCTCTTGTCCGCCTGGTTTCAACCAGAAATCGGACAGCACAGCAAGCAGGCCTGTCCAGACAGTCCCAGCCAAATGGAAAACAGAAACAGAAGGGAACACACATACACCCACACTCTTTTTCACTCACAGGAGAGAGTGGTAGCCCCATGGGCCAAAAAAAAGAAACAAGAGGAAGTTCCCCTTGGCTGAACATGAGGGAGCAAATGGGTTTGGGATGATGTGCACTTTGAGGGAATCCGGCTCTTGGCTTACTCGCTGCGTAATTATTTGCCTTAGATAGTAATATGACAGTCTCCCTTTGGCACCATAAATCAAATCTGTAAATGTTCCAAATCCTTTTATCATTGCCATTTTTTCATTAAATGTTATGTGGGTCATTTGCATCATTTAATCAGTCTGTAAAAAAATTAAATGTTAGCATCTGTTAGCTGGAGCCCAGTTGTTGATTGGTGAAAAAGTGATCTTCTTCTGATTATTTCAGTTTGATCTGTGAGCACATGAGAAAGGCTTTGACTTGTTCTATGTGATTGCTAACACATTCCACATGAGAAGAATGACATCACTATCCAAAGGAGAGCCAGAGACAGCAAGTAAAATTAACCTCGAAATAACCCCATAGTTTACGATCAGATTTTGATATGAGAGACATTCCCGTCCTCTGCAGAAACCATCACTGATGCACTGGCACGCTTGATGGAGTGTGGCTCACTGTGTGTGATGTCATATGGGACTGAGAGTGGCATGATATACTGGGAAAACCTAATGAAAGCAAACATGAACTGTCACAGCAGGCTCAATGGGTTTGCACTAGAAGTGACAGATACATCTGTCAGCACCAAAAGTTGCAATGATGGAAGCACAACAGTGCTGCTATGGACCTAGTAGAGTCTGTCTGAGCAGCAGCAAATGTACAGATTGAGGTTATAATTTCATCTTATAAAATAATACCGTACTTACTGGTATTATCACTGAGTTAGTATCCACGTAGCCCTGTCTTAATTGTCTCATCAGCAACACATTCAGATACTTTGGCTTTGTCCTCTATGTCTATACCTTTGGCGGTGTCCCCTATGCCACTGATCCCTATGTCCTCTTTTGTCCTCTTTTCCACTGTGCCAGGTTTGTATTTGCGCCTTGTTGGGCAGTAAAGTGGATGTACTTGTTAACCTTCCTGTGTGCTAACATGTTTTCTATCCCTTTAATCCTATAAAAGAAGCACAATGCTGTCTGTATTTTTAGATGCACAGCACAAGTATTTGAGTGAGTGCATGTACATTTCAGTTTAATTCAGATTGTGATTATTAATTTGTTTGTTTATATATTTACCCAGTTTTTAGTCCTCAGTTTAGTGTCTGTCACATGTTGCTATACATATGCTTCCTCCAAGTCACATGAATCAACACCTTTTTAATCTGCTGCCAACACAAGGTCATTGGACAGCTCAGCGTACTTGGAGGAGAACACTATCTGTGAATTCTGTTAAGTCAACTAACAAATGCCTGCTTTAGTTAGCATCAGACATGGTATAAGGACAAAGGAGGGCCTACTGACCTAGATATATTGAGGCTAATTATGCTGTCTTGGACTCCTGGCAACGGATGGCTGTGGCATTGCTAGGGATGAAGCTTGCCATGTCCTGAAGATGGGGTCGATGCTTAGCCACTTGGGAGTGTGATTCTTTTTGTTTTATCAAAGTACTGACAGAGTAATTCCTGTTCACATGTTTGCTTTCTCAAAAAGGTAGTTTTGACATGGTAAAGTCAACATTTTTTTCCATCTGCCTAAATAGTTGTTTAATAAGAAAGGCAGGAACGATTTTGAAAGTTTAAGTTGAGCACACTTGACAGATTACACACATAGATCTTTGCTCAAGTATCTTGAGATCAGGACAGCTAGATCTGAACACATTCTGGTGACACTTGTCTTTTAAATGTGTATGAGCACAACATCCAGATACGGGATGCATTTTAATGTTGAGTCTAAGCAGAGCCATTAGGACTAATTAGAATGTATTAGCTCTCGTCACTTTTTGAGTGTTTCCCACTTTGAGTGTTCAAGTCTTCCTTCTTTTTCCTTCAGAAGCTTTTGGTTGGGTTTTCTGTCAGTCCAGAATATGCTCACTTTTCCCTGCCGTGCAGACCTTTGCTCTTTAGAGCACATCTCTCTTGTTATTCAGCACATCCACCCATTTCATATCCTCGAAATGGGTTTCCATCTTCTTTTATCATCTGCTGCTCCTGCCCAAGACATCTTTGAGAAGATGATGGGAGGGATCTGTGACCTTTGAGAGACAGAGATTATACACCCAGCTCTTCAAAAGGATTTTTGAGCTCTGGGTGCTTTCTGAATGGAATTGCTGCTTTTGAAAGATTTTGAGTATAACAATTCCGTTTGACTGGTTCTGTAGAGGCAAGGCTGCCATTGAGAGCTAAAGGTCTTGAATACAAGAAATGCAACATCACTGGATCGGATATCTCTTTTGACGTGGCTTGTATTTATGTGGCTCACGTCTGGCTAGCAGACACTGGGGTGATTATATCCAGGAAGACAGACTTCCCCTGAGATTATAAAAGACCCCCCACACACATTCTGGCATTAATACCACACGATGACCCAAACACAGTCATATCAGTCCAGTAGAGTTAGTGTGATAGAGGTTAAACGAGTCTAAACGAACAGTCAAATGATGGTAAAGGCCGGACATGAAGCTCCACTGAGTGGAGCATCTGTTAATATACTTATTGGAAGAACTGAAAATGTACAGTAATGAAATATGGAAGTGCACATGCAACCATACGTGGTTGTAAATGGTTGTAAATAAGGTCTCCCTCACGACCAATCTGGAAACCAGGTCTGCAGTTTCTCTCATTAAGGTTTGTGAACAGAATTTGCTTATGAACCATTCAGAGTAAAACTGTCATGATGCAAAGATGTAGTCAAGTGTCCTGATGATAATGCAATTCCGCATGATGGAAGGGCTTGTGAAGCGTCCTTGTCTGATCCAAGGGTGGAGTTCCACTTGTCAGCAAAACTTCCAAAACTGGCACTTCACTTCTGTCCCGTAAAGGGACATCATTACGTCAACTGTGTAGCCTGTCCTCCAAGGATTATATATTCATGTCAAACAAATCATCCAATTTCACTCCTACTGGGTTTCTTTCTTAGAATGGTCCTTAAAGGGGAGTTGTCGTAATGAAATGTTGCCACAGGTATGCTTGCTCTTGGTCTCAGGGTAATTCAAAACTCAAGTCACTTTCAGCAACATTTCAGAGAGTCTTTTATTAGACTAGCCTTTTCAATAGTATCCACTGAGACACATCTTCCTGACATATTTTAGTCATAGTGTCATTTACTGATATGTGCCTTTCTATAAAGTGAATATGGTTTCACAAAGTAGTCACGCAAAACTGAAAATGAGAAGTTTGTAGGAAGTTCAAATAAATGGTTTGAACCATTTGGGAAGGCCTGAATGCCACTCCCACCAAAACCCTCTGACATGTTTCTTCCTGACAGCTTTTTTGTATCATTTGGACAAATTTGAGACAGTATATCTCTTGCATCCGTTATCTATAGGAACTACTGTCTTAAACATCCATCTGTCTCTTCATTGTTGTTAATAACTGCACCACATGTAGGCCCTAATTTCAATTAGCTAGCCATTGTTTTCTAGATATCAATCACCTGCACACATAATTGCTGCAGTGTGTGCTTTGCCACCATCATTCATCACCTGCACATTATCCGTGATGGAACTTTATTGATTTCTTTTGAACCTGGCTGGCCCTCAGGCATCAATTTCAAAAGAGACAGTCACCATGGTAATGGTAATGGGCAGTCTGTAATAGACATTTTGAATGACCAATCTGACTCTCAATTATTGGCTGGAGGGATTTTGAGGACAAGCAGACACTTATGATTATATAGAGGAACGGAGTGTCCACTGTAAGGGGAAAAACACTGGGGAACAAAGCCTTGACCTGATTTTTCCTCAAGAAACACAAGAAGACTTCACTCTGTCCTCAAGAAGACAGCCGTGCTGTCTCCACCACTTGCACGCCTGCCCTGCTGCTATGCCAAGACCTGAAAAATCACTTCTGGTGTAGTCCTCTCCGTTTCTTCTTTTTTTGTGGCTTTTCTCTTTCTGCCTCAGCTGTGTTTTGGTCTGCTTTGATTGAGCAGTGACAGGTCAAGCTGGACCAGTCCCTTGCTTAGCTCACTGCTGGAACCCGGACACGCTTGTAAGTAAAATTACGACCCACAAGCTCTGTTTTGTTTCTCTGTTTTCTTTCTGCCCTCATTGGCATTGGGCCTTTGTAAGTCAGAATGTCCCTGACAACATCTATAATGCTGCAGACCGCATCACACTCGTGTGTTTGTGGGTCTGGGTTTTCAGTATTAAAACAGAGTCTGGAAAGAAATAAAAAGTAGACTTTATGAGACTGTAAAATTTTAATATACACTTTGCTTGAAAACAATGAGTAAGCCAGCTTATTGACTTGTCCATATTACTTGTATATTACCAACTGCTTTCAAACTCTGGTTCAAAAAAGCAGAATGGATTAGTTTCAATTAGCAAGTTTTTCAACTTTACAATATATTAATCATTTGAAAGATGTTCACAGTCATTGTATAAATACACTGTCAGACAGTTAAAGCTACTTTCTGCTGTGCATCTTTCTGTATTGTAAGTAATGACCATTTAAGAAATGTATACACTTCTACACACACTCACCAAGCAATTTGTTTGGAACACCTCCCTGTATCTACATCAATTTTCCATTGTATCTGCTCCACTTAACATATGGGAGCACTTTGTAGTTCTACAATTACAGACTGTAGTCCATCTGTTTCTCTGATACTTTGTTATACACCTTTCACCTGTACACCATTCAAAAGTCAGGACACCCCACAGAACCACATAGAACAGGTAATATTTGAGTGGTGGATCGTTCTCAGCACTGCAGTGACACTGATGTGGTGGTGGTGGGTTAGTGTGTGTTGCGTTGGTATGGGTGGATCAGACACAGCAGTGCTGCTGTCCATTCACTGTCCACTCTATTACACACTCCTTTCTTGTTAGTCCAGCTTGTAGATGTAAAGTCAGAGACGATAGCTCATCTGTGGCTGGATATTCCTGGTTGGTAGACAATTCTCAGTCCAGTAGTGACACTGAGATGTTTAAAATCTCCAGCAGCACTGATCCACCCCCCGAATAGTACGTGCTCCGTGGTGATTCTGTGGGGGGTCCTGAACATTGACGAACACCCTAACAAAGTATGCAGAGAAACAGATGGACTACATTGTGTAATTGTAGAACTACAAAGTGCTCCTGTGTGGTAAGTGCAGCTGAGGAAATGGACTATAAGTGTAGATACAAGGAGGCATTCCTAATAAAGTGCTTGGTGAGACTGTGTGTGTGTGTGTGTGTGTGTGTGTGTGTGTGTGTGTGTGTCTGACAGTTAAAGCTACTGTTAGCATTCAGTTTGCTGATGTGTACAAAATGATTTTAATACATCATGCAGTACCCTCTAAAAATGTCTGAAATGTCTGGAAATAAATTAGTTCTACAGCAATAATGGGATATTGACTCCAAGCGCCAAGCTCACTGCTGAGACAATCAAAATGTACTCCTCAAACCAAAAAGCTGCTGGTGTTCTCAGAACAATAGACTGGCCAATTCTCAACATCATTGAATTTATTTGGATTGTGAGAAGCAAAAAATGCAAGCAACTTCTAAAACTTTGGAGATGTGGAGGGCAAGTCTCCCACCGAGAATGGACACTGTGATAAAGGCAAAGAGTGCACACACTAAATACTGATTATTAAATAAACGTTGTAAACTATTTGCAAACTCTGCTTTAGTGAAGTGGAAAGGATTAGTTTCAACTTTTCAACTTTATAATGTATGGCCATTTGAAAAATGTTAACAGGCTATGCTTACATTTAAGGTTTACACTGTATAGATAACAGTTAAAGCCACTGTTAGAAGCTGCTGTGCATTAGTTTCCAAGTAAAATTTCTCAGCTTTATATTTTGTATTGAGCTTTTAAGGATTGTCAATAGTCCAGTAGTTAAAGGTTTCATGTTAGGCAGTTAAAGCTGCTTTTTGCGTTCATTTGAATTTTTTTCCTCAAGTAAAATCCTTTAACGAACAGTAAGGCTGTCTGAAATGTCAGCAAAAGAATAGCTCTAGCAATCAGCTGGGACAGCTTGAGATATAGCCAAGTTATTTGACTTGTGACTGCTGCTTTGCAGAGGGTACATTTTAGGATCTTGAAGCTTTGTGGATTGTTGTTTTGTATGCTTCCTCCTGCCCAGTGATGATTTCATTAGCTTTTCTCTCCTAAGGCTCCACCTTCAGTCAGATATGATGAAAAGCAAAATTACAGAGAAACATTTTCTCCACTGTTCTTTCCTTTCAAAGGGCTTCTTTTGTATGCTTCTGCTGTGTGGTTCTTGCTTATGTATAATGCATGAATGCAAAATAAAGAGCTCATAAAATATTGCAGTTGTCTGTGTGAAGACAGTTGCCGCTTCGTCATATTTAACCTGTGAATGTAAAGCATATTTCCCGATCAGCTTGTTATGTGGTGCTAATGAGCTGTAAGACAGTAAGAAGATCAGTGTGTATTGATAACCTGTTTTTTGTCTCAGTGGTAATGAACACAGTGTCAGTGTTATTAATTTCAGGCAATCATGAAGGTTTTTCAGGACAGAAGTTTAAGCTATAGTTGGAGGATTAATAGTGATGTTCTTCAAGATTAACAAGACCCATTTTTAATAATATACAACTGAATGCAAAAGCTCACAGAATCTAACCTAATTATATTTTTGTTGAATTTTTAGTGACAAAAGCTAAATGTTTACAGCAAACCAGTAAAAAAATTTAGATTTTAAGGTTTCCTTCTGCTGGCTCTTCAATGCAGATGATGTTTGTGCAAGTAAAGCTGCACAGTAGAACAATGTTTTGCCACTCCTGTGTCAGTTCAGTCAGACCTTCCTGGAGGTCTTCTGCTGCATATGGGGGTTTTGCTTTGCCTTTCTGGACAACATATGAACAGTTTTATCTGAGAGATTTCTTGGTCTTCCACCTTGATCTTAACTTCCATAATAGCATCTTAATGACAATTTGCACAGTGGAAATTGGGAGCTAGAAATGCTTTGAAATCTTTTTACAGCATCCCTTGCTTTGTAGGCACCAGTTAGCTTCATTTTCAAATCCTCTGCCAACTATTTAGATGAGTCCATGGCTATTGGGTGTTAGCATAAGTTTTAAGAGTCAGAGAATTTATTAGGCTCCATATTTTGCCATCAGCTGACCGTCCGTAATGATGATTCTTGACCTGCTAACCAATTCTAATTAATCAATTAAGGCCTAATGAGGTCATTCTTTTCTAAAACTACCAAGGCTTTTGCACATGCCACAATTACTATTTTATTTTTTCTATTACTGAAGTTGAGACTGCAGACAACATTTACTGAAAAAAATTAAAGTATTTTGCAGAGGTTGTCTTGCCTCCTGCTGGCTCAGCAGAGACTCCCGTCACTCCATCCAGAACTCCAACTCTCAGAAACCTCTGAGAGATCACATGACCATGGACTCTCAGCCATCTACCCATCCACACTCCAGTTCACCTGATTATTGATTGTCGTCACTTGTTTAAGTGCCCATATGACCTGTTTGTTTCCATAGCCTCCTTGCGAAGTATTGTACCCGTCTCCTGTGCATTACCAAGCCTTTTGTTCTAGTGTTTGACTTCCCAGTTTGTTTTCTTGCTGATATTTCTCATTTACGATTCTAGCCTGACCTTTTTTTGATTCTGTTTTCCTCTTTCATGTTGTGACCTTTTGCTCCTGTCTTTCACCCTGACTTAGCATTGCCTGCGTTGCCCTATTTGCCCATGTATGAACCCTTGCCTGTTTTTGTACTTAGCATTTAGATGATCCTTTATTAAACATTTTAATCACAGACTTAAAGAAATCTATAAAATTTGCCAAGGGGTGCCCAGACTGTTGCATTCAAATGTATATCATAGTCATAGTCTTGCTGGCAGTGTCAAGGAACAACAAATCAATAGCCATCCACTAATATTGTGGCTTAAAAGCAAAGCTCTGCAAAATCTGCTGAAAACCGCATGCTTTCCTAATTCATGTACGTGTTTTGTTTGTTAATATCACAGTCCACATAAAAGAAGCAGCCCTGCTGTCTCTCTTTAAGCTGAGGTTCTGTTTCCAGCAGTCTCATGAACAGTGTATGGAACCCATTGCCGTTGGCTGTGTTTTCCTCTGGGTTACTTCAGTAACCCCAGCTTGTCAGGATGCCTCCAAAGAAATAGCAAGAGAAAGATAACTGGCCAGAGCCTCTGTCTGCACCCTCTGTCCAGCTGACTCCTGCGAGACTATGTCAAAAGCAATTCTCCTGGTTTGAAGTCCCTTCAGTGCAGATTGCACTCTCTTAGCACAATACATCGTCATGCTACGGCCAAAGGAGGCGAGACCAATTACATCTGGTGTCTCCATAAACATTAATTAAACAGCTCTCTGTTTTTGTCTTTGGAGGGAACCTGCCCTTTTTAATTTAAAGACCAGCTCTCGTACCACCTTTGAAAATCAATTGGATTTCTGTCATCATTAACACGAGGGGCAGTGGAGCAATTTGCCTCCATACAGCTTTAGTCTTTAATGTTTTACACTAAGCACTATTTTCCACTTGAACCGGTGTGTGGGATTATTGGAAGCCTTTTTCATGCTGATTGATCAATCTGCAGAGTGGCATTGATTGCTCTGTCGTAATTGCCTCTCTTACATCACATCATACTTGGGTTTTGTGTCTTCACTGTCACTGGCTTGAGAGCTGTCTTTAAAGGTTGTCTGTGCTATCTGAAAGATGGGAGGTTGAGTGCCAAACAATGGGAGGTTGAGTGCCAAACAGTCTAAGAGAACAGAAATCATTTCTCATGTCTGGAATTGAGACTGGGAAGGAGTACTTTTCTCTTTAAGTGCAAAAATAGCTACTCCACTGACAAAGTTGTTATCACGTTTAATGTGTTTTATGTCAAAGACTTTGAAACTCTAAATCTTTCATCACTTTCACTGTAATCTCTGCTGTCTAATATCATTCTCAGCAAGTTCTACTGGCTTGGCATACACATCACCTATGCAAATTAAAAAAAAATTGAAAAGCTACTGAGATTCAAATTCAGCTTATTACACTACACTCGTTGAGAATTCAACAGTTTGACAAACTCTATTTTTAGTCGTCTTATAAACCGAATGACATACGCAACAGAACACGATGCTGAACCTCCACCTTCCAAGCCTGTGATTCAGAACAGTGATTGGCATTAATTGGCGCCTACGGTGTGACTGCCACACCCTTCGTTCAAATGACGTCTCCAAGACAACCTTGTATGCTCGCAGCAGGTGATGTTTTACCCAATAACTAGAGCACTACAAGTCTGAAAAAAAGTTACCATGGTGAGAAACTAAAAGTAAAGAGTGCACTGTGGCAGCTCAGATATGGACATCTGATCTAATGTAGAATGGCAGATGTAACATTGGCAGTAAAAGTGAATTAATTCTGCGGTTAAGGCAAAGCCTATAGGCTCCATAGGTCTTCATGTCTAATGTGACACTCTGGCCTGAATTATTATGCTTACCTGCATTTTAGTAGCATTGCTGCAGTCTCTAGAATGAAATTTTCCATTTAAAAGAAAGCGAAAGCTTCCTTCTCACGATGTGTCTTAAAGGTTGGAGGAACTTTTGAAAAAGTACAGTTGCTATGGGGTATAGTTTGGGGGGCAGATAGCTAGTGTTAATGCTAGAAAGATGAATATTGTAGCCATATTATTGTACCTAACTGTTACATTGGAGAGAATGGATTTTCCAAATGATTTAAGTGACTCAGATGATTAGGACAGCAGGCTAAAAGCTACATTTAGCAAGTTAGTAAGGGTGCGTAGATAACTTCATTTGGCTTCTTCTCTGTGGCTGAAAGGGTAAAAACAGTTGTCTCTGACATTCATTTTGGGCTGAATAAAGCTAAAATTCCTGTTTTCTTTATGCTTTTGTTTGACAGCAAAGCTAAGATTTATGCTAATGCTAGCTTTGTGGTATTTATGAGTCTGTCTTATGCTAGCTGGCTAGGCTAGTTGTCAGTGTCGATTGACACCACAGGGATTTCTCCATTGAGAGAGCATTGATGGGTGGAAACATGAAAACAGTGTAAAACCATGATTAAAAAGTCAAACTGATGAGGTTGAGGGATCCAGTGCTGCGGTACAGAACACTGCACAACACACTGATTAACGTACACAACTGCTATCAGAAAATCAGCGCCAGATTTTTGTTTCAGTTCAGCTTATCAACCACGTGGGATTCACCTGAACTGCGTATGAGTGCTATAAGCCTTACTTCAGTTTTCTTGATTTCACTGTGTTTCGAGATGACCGTGTTGTTCCTGACTCAGAGTTTTTCTAAAAAACATGACCATATGTATTGCCCTGTGGCCGACCTTGGGAGTCAGTGTTTTTCACCTCCTTCAGCATTACTCATGAATATTTTCATATTCATTAGTTTATCTCCTTCTCAGAGTCTGGTATTCGTAACAAGGCACAGCTATAGAGAAACACATGGACAGGGCAGATGATTCACATCCACCCAGTCCTGTGTGTCTGGAGCTAATGAACACATTGTTTCTCAGCAGAGAGAGGCAGGGAGAGAGAGTGCATTCTTTTGCTGTTCCAGATGGTCTCGGTGGCCAGTCCTGAATCTCTAATCACTGCCAGCTGATTAAGTTTTAATGGATTATACATAAGACACTGGAAGCCTCAGGTCATACCACAAAGCCCTGATACCCCACTAAACCCCTAGATGCTCTAGTACCTGTAATGAATGGAAGGCATAGACAGCAGGATGCATGCAATGAGTGAGTTTATCTGGGCTATTCCAGTAATCAGCATCATTATACATAGCCCAGCCTGCTTTGTGAATGAGGTATAATAAAGGGCATACAATCAGAACAGAGGTAAGTAACAAATATCAAAAATATGTGGACACTCCTTCTTATCAGTGGACTCAGATATTTCAGCCATACTCATTGCTAATTGGAGAGTAAAATTAAGCAAACTGCCATGTATGCCCATAAAAAACACTTAAAGTAGAATGGGTTGCACTAAAAGGGCTCAGTGACTTTCAATGTGGTGCGGTCATGAGATGCCACCTGTCCAGCAAATGAGATCCTCAAATTTCTGACATGTTAGAGCTACCCTGAGCAAATATGAGTGTGGTTGTTCTGAAGTGGAAACGTCTTGGAGCAACAACAGCTTAGGCGAGAATAGAGATGCGAGTCTAAGACCACAATGGGCAATGCTAAACAGGCCCAAATGCAAAGCGAAGACTTTCAAGTTGGATGGAGGAGGAATAATGAGTCTGTTTTTCATGGCTTTGATCCAACATTGGTGCCTGACCTCACCAGTGCTCTAATGAGTCCAAAACAAGAAACAGTTGGCAGTGAGGCCCAGGAACAGGAAAGGGACAGTCAGAACTGAGAGTTAATGTGGGCCTTCTCAGTGAGGAGATGCCATAGTATCCCATTAAACTCCAGCATCCCTAGTACCCTACTAAACCTCAAGAACACATACACCAATGGACTTGTGGTACTACATTAATATATTTTGGCACAAATTTGAACTATCTTAAGCCAATGCTTCATTTTCAGGAAAAATCTGTGGTATCCCCTGTAACTCACTTATACACTGTGGAACACTAAATAGCTGCCTTAAGTTAGCACACAACAACTATTGGTAGATAACATGTCACTGAAGTACAGACAAACTGAATGAGGAGCTTGCTGTACTGACAATGGGGTGCTTAATTCAAATATATATGAGCTTTTGCCCTATATACACTTAAAAATTATAAATAAATTTCTACACACAGCATAAGGCAGTAACAAGGTTCTATGGGGACATTTGGCAAGAAGAAGCATTTATTATTATTTATTATAAGCTCAAGCCTGTGAGGAGACAGAAATGCATGTGAAGATATAGGCTTGTCTTGTAAAGCACATGTTGGACATAATTGGTGTTCTTGTAATTGTAAAGTGACCCATACTGTGCCAGTTTGAGTAGTTGATCTGGTCGGTTACATATAGTAGGAAACCAAGATATGTATGTATATATGTAGATAGATAGAGAGATAGATAAAGAAATCAATTTTAAATCATAAATTAAATGTATATCCATTACTGAATCTGAGATGCTTTTCTCTTCTCTCTCTCAGTGTAAGGGTTTGTGTGTCTTTGTTCCAGGGGTCTGTTTGCCAGTCACTACACGGAGACGCACTACCTGGAGGGTGGAAAAGCAGTCACCACCTCGCCCTCCTCCATGGTAAGATCATTCTTACACTGTCCTGCTCTGATTGCACTCTCTTCTCCATGATCTGAAATCGTGCACTGATGTTGTAGAAGCATCTGCTCTGGTTTCGTCATGATTCTGAGATGAAAGGCGGCGAATAAGTGTGTTAATTACCTGCAGTAAAAAGCTTACAACTCCCTCAGCTAATGTAAACACTCTTCTCACTCTCTCTCTGTCTCTCTCTGTCTCTCTCTGTCTCTCTCTCTCTCTCTGTCTCTCTCTCTCTCTCACTGTCTTTCTCGTTGCTTCATGCATTCATTGTAGAGGTTTATGGGGTTGTAATTTTGTATTAGTGTGTTTTTAGAGTTCACTGTCTTGGTAGTCTTTCTCTCTCTTTGTTTTTCTATCACTCTTTATAGTCTCTCTCTCTCTTTATGGTTTCTCTCTCTGATTTTCTCTGTCTTTATAGAGTTTCTGTCTCTCGCTCTGTTTTTCACTTTTTTATATTTTCTCCCTCATACTACCACCTTCTTTCTGTTATTTTGTTTGTTTCTTTCTTTCTTTTCAGTTTCTCTCACTCACTCTCTTTCTCACTCTCCTTCTCACTTTCTTTGTTCTCCTTTCTTTCTTTCTTCCTTTCTTTCTTTCTTTCTTTCTTTCTTTCTTTCTTTCTTTCTTTCTTTCTTTCTTTCTTTCTTTTCTGCCTCTATATTTTGTTTTTCTCTCCCAAATTCTCTTTTTGCCTTTCCCTGTCTCTTTTTCTCTTTTATCAGTATCACTTTCTTTCTTTCTTTCTTTCTTCCTTCCTTTCTTTCTTTCTTTCTTTCTTTCTTCCTTTCTTTCTTTCTTTCTTTCTTTCTTTTCTGCCTCTATATTTTGTTTTTCTCTCCCAAATTCTCTTTTTGCCTTTCCCTGTCTCTTTTTCTCTTTTATCAGTATCACTTTCTTTCTTTCTTTCTTTCTTTCTTTCTTTCTTTCTTTCTTTCTTTCTTTCTTTCTTTCTTTCTTTCTTTCTTTCTCTATAGCTCTCCCATTCTGTCTGTGTTCATCTATTCTTCTCTTTCTCTGCTTGCTCTTGCTTTTTTTTTCCATATCCCTTTCTCTCTTTTTCTCTCCCACACTCTTTCTGCCTCTATTTATCTTTTTCTTTCTTTCTTTCTTTTTTCTTTCTTTCTGTGTCTGTCTCCCTTTTTTTCTCTCCCACACTCTTTCCACCTCTGTTTTTCTCTCTTTATCAGTTTTTATGTATTTATTTTTTTCCCTCCCTCTTTATATTTCTCTTATTCTGTCTCTCTTTTCATCTAGGTACATCTATAGGTGAATACCTGAATGCTCCATGATAGTGGTGTCAATCAGTGTTTCTTGCTTTTTTCACTGTCTTTTTGCTTTCTCTCTGTCCTCTCTCATTCTTTCTTTCTTTCTTGTCTGATTTGTCCATCGAACATGTGAACTGTTGGCTGCTGTTATTCTCACCTTTTTCCACTTCTAATTAAAGTAATCCTGGTGGGTCGGCTGTGATTTCTGTCCCCAGTTGTACCGTTGATCTTTTTAGCTACAAGTCAAGCCTTGACTTGTATTGTGGTGCTAACCACTATTTAGAGAGACAGAGCGTGTGTGTGTGTCTCTATGTGTCCTCTGAGGTCTGTTCAGGGTCAGTGAAACATCAGCTGTGCTGTTTCACAAGACTGGAGGGAGATTTGAGAAGCTGCTTGTGCTTGTTTGGCTGTTCCATCTCCTGCTCCTTGGAGACAGGGTGTGCTGACTGCACACTTTTTTCAGTGTGGAGAGTTGTGCCTCTATTTTCAAGGGAGGCAATGATTGCAGATCACGTTATCCAAACTCTGACAGCTCCTCCTTCTCAACACTGTGCCCCAGAGGAATGTTATTGAGAACTTTTGATTAGACAATGTGATCTTAGATTGCAAAATAAATAAAAACATGTGAAATGTGAGGACGTACAGGCACGACATGTTCTCCCCAAATGAACATACTCATACATTCACACATGCAGTCTGAGTGTAACTGGACAATGACCACTTTTGCTGTTTTGGCTCTGGATTGAATTTGGAATGAAACTATCACTGTGAGGTTAAGGTAAAGAATGTCAGCTTTAATTCAGGATACTTATATCTGCATTAGGTGAACTGTATTTATACTCATAGTCTCTCATAGCAGATTCCATGCCACAAAGTTTGTTTTTTTTTGTCAACAAATGTCCCTCATTCTATCTCTCTTAATTATTTTTCAGTTGTCCATAAGACTTTATCCTAAAATCATCCTGGTCTTTCATGTAGTTTTTAGGAAGCTGTAACCTGCTCTTTTTCTTCTAGAGGCGGACCACTGGTTTTAATAGTGTGGTAAACTCTCTGAGATCATGCTGATACATTTTTCTCCTTATGGCAGTTGTTGACATGCCATTGATGTGTTTAGCAGTTTTTCTTCATGAAATGTTCCATGACCTGCCAAGTTTTTTGCAAATGATATGAACAGACCAGTCCTGCAAATTAACAATGCACAAAACAGTTGATTTTGACACGAGGTACTTTTGGCTATGTCTGTGATTTATTCACATTTTCGAACTTCATGATGGTTTATTTGACACTTATTTGGTCCTCATGTTGAGATAAAACAGTAACTGACTGCAGATAAAAAAAATAACTTGAATTTTTACATCTAGAATCAACCTTAGACCTTTTCTTAGCTTTTTTTGGGCATGAACTGGTGACAAAGCTGGTGAGTCAACAAAGCAGCCAGTTGCCCAGGAACTTGTGGTACCTTGAAATAATTGGACTAGGACTTTGGTTTTTAAAGGTTTTATCATATGCAGATAGACATTCTTGTAAATTTCCTTTCAATTGGCATCCTACACTTTAACTTTATCATAATCATTGCTTATTTTCCATTTCAGTCACTGCACTGCACATTTGTAGACATAGAGCTTAGTTACAAAACAACATCCTCACACCAAAACTACTATCAACAATGCATCTTGGTTTGGTGAGATGCCAGGTATATTGCAACACACATAGAGACATGCAAACACACACACACACACACACACACACACACAAATAAATAAATAACCAGAGTGAGGACCAGGGCATGAATCTCTACTTAGGCTCAGTCCCATTTCTTATATTTACCCCTACCCCTTGTTTTTGAGTGTCTTCTTGTTCCTTGGAACTGAGTTACAAGGGGTAGTGGTTGAAAGAGGTTGACTTCATTAACAGGCTGCTAGTGCGACCCTGCCAGTCTGCAGTGATAGCAGAGCAGCGGTAAAGTTAAGCTCCTCACTGCTGGGCTTTAGTTACATTTAAGGAATCATATGAGATGCAACAATTATTTATAAAGCCACCCCGTTCCACCTTAAATGGTGCAGCAGTTCTTAGGCACCAGAATGTAACTTCTGCACTGTTTAATATGGAACGAGATATTTAACTAGCTAGCCACGGAAACATCAGCATGGTACTAGTGATTTTGTATGCTTGTCATGAAGAATTCTCCACATTAAACTAAGATAATACAATGCTGAGTGATTTTTTAATGGAGAAAATACATTTGTAGGTTTCTTCCGTTGCTCGCACAGCCATTTGCCGTATTTTTTTTTTCTTCTGATAACACATTACGTGTAGTGTGCCTCTAAAAAAACCTCTTTTGGAGGGCCATGTAGCCCTAACACTTCACCCTACCCTTCTATCTCAACGAACAACAGGACACCTACCCCTAGGTGTGAACGCACAAAATGGAAAGGTAAGGACTAAGTGGTAGGGCAAGGAGTGAAATGGGATTGGGCCTTAGTTTGTATCCTTTCTTAAAAAGAACAATATAGCTAGACCCATGTTGAAGTTCTCCAGTTTGTCCTTTCAGGAGAACAGGGTCAGGAAGGACCTTTACAGACAGATTTTGTTAACTAATAAGGATTAGTTCTAGCTGAACCTAGAGGAGTGTCTTAATCCCTGACCGTTTATCATTTTCTCAAAATATAAGACCATGTTTTCCAAGAGTCAGTCCAGTAAAAAAAGTAAGAGATTTAGACCTTACACATCTCTGATATTTAGTCTTATAACTTCATTGTAGATAGAATTTAAACTAGGGCTGAGTGATCGTATTTAAATAACTATATCATAAATAACTACGTCATATAAAATAACTATATCATGGTGTCAGGTACCCGCGACCCTGAGGGAGAAGCGGCTAAGAAAATGTGTGTGTGTGTGGTGTCAGGTAATATTTGAGTGAGCATTAATAAAGTTAATGAGCCTATAGATTAAGAAAGAAAATAAGATAGCATTAATAGTTAATAAGTTAACAAGTTAATGAGCCTATGTGTCCTGAGTACTGCTGCTCTGTGCTAAAACAATGTTGCAAACCTGATGTAACTGTTGTATTTCACTTAAAATGACACCAAAGAAAGCCTTAAACAATGTTGTAAATGTTAATTAGAAAGAAAGGATATTTCCAGAAAGCTGCAGTTAATTTAGTTTTTATGAATTTTTTTTAACTGTTCCCCTGATACATGACATTGAAGTTAACTATCAGGCCCTGGATACAATGAGTAATTGGCTTCAAGCAGGAAAAAAAGTTAACCAATTTAATGACCAGGGCTCACCAGCTGGCCCAAGGTTTTATTACACACCTCTGTTCTCTAAGAATAACTCAGGTATAATAATGGCAGTTTGCACTGAATTCCCTGTGGTTACTGAATAATAAGCCTTAGTATGTAATAAGCCTGGGATTACAGGGTTAAAAAGTATAAAAAGAGTAAATAAACAGCTTCACAACCTGGACACAGCTATTTTATGGGCATTGTCTGCTCTTGAATATTAAATTAAAAATATTGAAAAAAACTAAAAAGCAATATCTTAGTATGTCTATATTGTATTAATCAAAGACAGGTTTGGCTGTATCCTGGAGCAGGATATTAATTCCCATGGGAAGGAATGTGCCTTATGGAACGCTCTTACAGTAGTTTTTCCATACTCCATATGACAGTGCCAGCAACACACCTGCGGATGTTAAGTTTACCATAAATCTTAAGGTGAAGTAAAAGACATGCTTTCAAGGCATAGACACCAACAGCTGACTGCTGACTTTAGAGCTCACTGTAAAGCCGGGAAATAATAATTTAAGTCAGATCAGATGTTGTGGAAGTTTTTTGGACCACGTCAGATATTATGTATTAACGTCACACACACAGGCTCAAAAGATAATCTGGCTTGATGTTCAGGGCAACGTTATACTATGAAGATGAAAACAGTAGCTAATACGCTTGAACAGTAGTTGTGGGCTGGAGGTTAGGGAACTGGCCCTATGTCCGGAGGGTTGCCAGAAGGTTGGGTTCGATCCCCAGCGCCGACAGTACATGACTGCAGTGTCCTTGAGCAAGACACCTAACCCCCAACTGCTCCTCAGGTGCCATTAATAGGGCTGCCCACCGCTCCGGGCAAGTGTGCTCACTGCCCCCTAGTGTGTGTGTGCTCACTAGTGTGTATGTGGTGTTTCACTTCACGCATGGGTTAAATGGAGGTGAAATTTCCTCCTTTGTGGAACTAATAAGCATCATTTAACTTAATACACTTACATCTTCAGAAGATACATCCTTCCCAAGTTTCAACTGACTCAGGTAAGGGGTCAGAAGTACAATGTTACAAAATATTCATCCACACATTGTGTGCAATTGTACATTACCACCAGAAACTTCTCCAAATCCCCAAATCATTAATAGCATAGCTTTACTTTAGCTTCAGCTTTAACCAGCTTAACCGCCACACGCTCAGACTTTCTTTCTTAAATTCTCATTTAAAGGCACTTGCATATAACATGATACCCATATGTTTCATATCAAATTGTTGTGTTATCTTCATCGTTACTTTCCACAACTGCTGCAGTGTAATGGGCCAGTCCTTAGTGATTTCCTGAGTGTCCATTGGTCAGTTTACCCAAAAATGTAAACAGACACACCAATCCAGTACTTACACACGGTGAGAGGCAGATGATGTGTTTCTCAACCCCTCTTCATAGCCTCATAACTTTGCATGTGAGTCACGTGAGACAGAATTGGACGAGCAGATCTTTATAGGTTGTTACATTTGATGTGTGGGTGAGTTCACGGACCTCAGAGGGTTAATAGAAAGCTGATTGTTATTCAAAACAATAAAAAAATGATAATGAGGCAGTGAAAAACAGCAGGGTGCTTTCTTTTCCATAGCCCCAATTTGAACCTAGCCTCAGCCCAGATCACAGCTTCTAGTACGATTTCATTACGTCTCTTCCTATATTGGCATGACTCTAGATGTAGAATCTCATGGAACTTTTAAGCTGGCAGTAAACATTTATGCTTTTGTAACAAACTGAATGCAAAACACCACCAAGCACCCAGAATATTTAATAATACATATCATCGCTGTCCAATGAAAAACACGTATCTCCATTTTTTTACGATTTTTACTTTTCTGCATCATTTGAGCTCAGCGGCCGTCATTTGTGTGTGAAAATTTAATGATGATTGGACCAATAAAAATGCTCCAGAATTGCTTAGAATAAAACTTTTTCCATTAATTTCCATTGAAAGTAAAGAACATTTTTGCCCTCTCCTCTAAAGTTTCTATTTTGGAGAGGCTTGTTTGTCGTTGGACAGAGACGATATGTATTTGAATTGCAGGCATCTTGGTCTGGATACTACAAATTTCCCAACCTCCATTTATCTTAATTAATCAGGTATGATGATAAAGTGGCCAACCAATTACACCGACCCCTAAAGCTCTTTTGTGTATCCACATACGGCTTATTGTTTAGTAATTACATGGGAAACAGGGCAGCATGACTGAGTTATTATTAAGCTATAGGGATGAAGAACAGAAATAGGGACCTGCTGGTGGGTGTGTGAATGTCAAGAGGTTAACTGTCCAATTCATTATCAGAGATTACAAGTTCCAGATTTGAATACCTTTGCTTTACAATAATCAGTGTGTTATGGGCAAATATTATTTCTGCTCTAAGCAACAGACCTGCTTATCTCCTGCATGAAACAGGGATGAGCTGCACTGGAGGGTTCCAGCAATTCTTGGGAGGAGATATTGGATCTATTATGTTGTATTCACATAGGGATTTACTTACTGGGGTGTGTGGGGTGTGTGTGTGTGTGTGTGTGTGTGTGTGTGTGTGTGTGTGTGTGTGTGTGTGTGTGTGTGTGTGCGTGTGTCTAGCAGCGTCCGTTCATCAACCCCAACCCCTTCTTCCTCATTTAGCCTGTAAAACAGCATGGTGTTACAAAGCCTCACTGTAGCTCTGTATGAATCCTGAGCAGAGCAGGACTCAGATCCTGAATGCATGGCTATGATTAAGAGTGACTCAGTGAATCTGGCACATTAACCGTGGCCTTGAATAGAGATTTCTCATACAGAGCTCCTCTCTGCTTTCTCTCTAATAAGCTAGCACCATTCCCATGCCTGCTGCAATAATCACTCATCCTTGTGTGTGAGATTAATACACTCCATGTGAAGGGACTACAGGCAATTTGTGCTGTGCAGTAGTCGCCTTCAGTTACCCCTGCACAGCTAGTAAGTGGAACTCGTTGTAATGCTTCATGATGCATCTGCAAAGCCAATAAGCGCTCAAATGAATCGTTATAACACCAGATATCAGATAGGTCAGACAGGAGGCTGATATCTGCTGGCCAGATGAGTACATTTTACATCAATCAAGAATAAATGGTGATGTTATGACTACACTTTTATTTGGTCAGGATATTTACTTCATGCACAGAAAAGACCATACAAACGAGACAAAGTGGTATAACTACAAATTCACATATGTTTGCAGTAAACAGAGCAATATGTGACTCTTTTCATTTCTTTATGCTAAGTAGAACACATCTTTCAGATATAATGCACATGCAAATACACATGCAAGTGAAGTGACTAAGGTTGTGACTGATTTCTGCTGCCCCTTCTATGCAGCTAGTAAATGGAAAACATTGTTCATCAAGCATTAACAAAGCTGATAAGCACCCATATGATGTGTTGTTGCACCAGATATTGAATCAGTCAGATAGAGGCCTGAGGGCCAGATGGAAACATTTTGTGTAGAATAAATGACAATGTATTATCTTCGATGGACAATTTAAATAATCAATCATAAGTAATCGCGTTATTTTGTGTCATTAATCCTGATTGATCGCCTTTGTCTCATCTGCTCAAATGGGATAATAAAGATTTTTACATTTGAAAAGCATTGCATTTTGTTGTTGCTATGTAAGTGGACTCACTGTTAGCAGTAGTACATGAAGTCAGAGCATTGGTTACACAGTCAGTGGTTCTAGACTCTTGTTCTCTTTCTTACAGCTTGTGGGTTCGAAGATCTGGAGGGGAACACTAGCTTTCTAATTTACTATTGCTATTTCTTATGTGTAATTGAAAGAGAGGGGTCCAACTGAGATTATATCATAGCAACACTGTGCTTGTACAGCTGGGCTTGGAAGGATAGAATAGTAAAACTAGGAAAATGCATCAACACTGTTAAAATTAAACCATTTTTGAGTTAATTTGACTTGTTTTAGAAAGTTGGCAGAACTCCAGTCTGTTTTTTACATTTGCTCAACTTGTTATTTAATGTTTAATTAAGCAATAGAACATGAGAGGGAGTGTGTTATCGCGAAATAACATCACATCGTGTTTGCGATAACACACGATCTCGAGCGTTCTATTGCTTTTATACAACAGTTAAATAAATAAACTAAGAAATAAAGAAACTGGGTCGTGAACATGGCATTTAATATGTTTTAATGTCAGCAGTTCCTTCCACCAAATTATAGGTCCTTAACAAGCAGCTTGTTGCTACATCAGAGTAACGAACTCTGACCACTCGCTGCACATCTGGCAGTTCATTCTCCAGCTCAGTTCTGTTGTCTCATCTTCAGAGTCTGACCAAATTGGACTGAGACATAAAACTGCCACACTATCAAGTTTAGCTCAGTTTTGTCAATTTTTGCCAAATCAATATTAATGTTGTTTTGTTCTAGCCAGGCTGTAGAGCATACAGCCCATTTTGTTTGGCCAGTCGTATTGGGTTCATTTCTGGCTAATTCCAGGTTGTGTAGGTGTTTTTCTGTCACAGGTACTAAATGAAAAGCTGCCCAGTGGTAATAACACTTTGGGAATTTAGTGTAGTCTGATCTTCAGAGTCTGATCAAATCGACATTCTGTCAAATCTGATCCATTTTCTGTTTGTGGCAAAATAAGAAGTATAAATGTTCAGATGGCTTGAGCGTCTTACAGCTGTCAAAGTTGTTGCTTAGCAACGGTGTATCAGCGGAACAATACAGTGTTTGTGAATAAAACGTGATGTTATGGCGAAACACCAACCAATCTCAACCAATCAGCTTGCACGGCCAAAACTAACAGTTGTATGGTACTCAAATAATTCAGACTTTTAAGGCAATCAGGTTACTAAATGTAAGTTAATACATTGAAATATCTTTTACAGTGTAGATGCTTGTAGGCTCCTCTGTGGTCCAGTGGACTGGAACCCTAATAATTTCATATTGCACGTTTACCTACTTGGCAGCCATAAACTCCACCAGAACCATTTCTAGGGCCTCTGGATGTCTAATTGAAGGCACCTGGAGCTCTGCGTAGCTGTGACTTTTGTATCACCCAGAAACAGTCTATACATATCCCTGATGCCGAACAATCAGGGTCTCATACAATATCCATGTGCTCATGACATCAGCAGCAGTTGCTAAATCAGGCGCTTTCCCTGATGCTGCTCCCCGCACCAGTGTGTGTTTCATATTTAATGTGATGTGGAATGTCTTTTTACCTCTGGGCAAACAGGAAACAGTGGTCCAGTGGACATGAAGGCTCGGAGCTATCCTCCATGTCAGCTCACACCGACCAGAGCAAATACACCGACCAGAGCTTGGACAAATTACAGGCCAAATGGGGGGGGAGGCTTGCTAGGGTGTGAGAGTGGGCCTGGGCCTGAGTGCAGAAATAATGAAATGAAACCACATTCGGGTGATAGGACGAGGCTAAAATGGGCAAAATGCATTTGCTGCCTCAGTGAGGGTCTATTTTTTTTCCTTTACGGTTGTTGGGTGCAATCCAAGAGCAAGGAATGAGGCTAAAATCTAAAACTTGGACCTACAAAAACACTGACCCAGCTCTGGAAATAGCTGAGTATTTTCTTTTGAAAGCCTGCATATAGACAGAGAAAGACTGAGTGTAGGCATTGTGTTTTGCTGTGCAGTTGGGTAAATGGGATACAGAGAGTTCAGTGCCAGAATAGAAACCCTACAGCCGTGCTTTCAGTCCAAAACAGACAAGAACTCCTTTCCGACTGAAACAAACCAGCTTTGTCCTGAAATGCTTCCCTGACCCTCTCTCTTTCCCCTCTCTCCATGCGATTCTCTCCCTCTCTCTCTCTCTCTCTCTCTCTCTCCATATATATATGTATATATACACACACACACATATGTATAAGACTGGAGTTCGGGCTCTGTACAATCAGGCTAGGAACACACTCAATAAAGAAATTAGAGCTGCAAAAAAGACCTACTCAAACAAGCTGAGTAGTGTCCACAAATGAGCCATCAGCCGTCTGGAAGTGCCTGCAGAACTATACCCAGACAATGGGTGACCGTCAGCTGGCTGATGAGCTTAACACCTTTTACTGCAGGTTTGAAAAGCCCAGCTCCAAATACCCATCCAGCACAGATTCACACCCTCCTGTCTTTCAGCCATCTATTCATCCTGCCCTGAAGATCTGCGAGAAGGATGTGCTTTGACTCTTCAGTAGACAAAAAGTGAGGAAAGCACCAGGACCAGATGGTGTTTCACCCTCCTGTCTGAGGGTCTGTGCTGACAAGCTTGCACCAGTTGTTACAGCGCTCTTTAATAAATCACTAGTACCAGTTTCCAAGAAAGCAACCTTCACAGGATTGAATGACTATAGATCTGTTGCATTGACCTCTGTAGTCATGAAATCCTTTGAGAGACTGGTGCTCTCCCATCTGAAGAACATCACAGATCCTCTGCCAAACCCCCTGCAGTTTGCATACCGGGCAAACGGGTTGGTGGACAACGCAGGGAACTTGGGACTCCAGCTTATTCTTCAACAGATTAAACACCCGGGAACGTATACAAGAATTTTGTTCTTGGACTTCAACTCAGCCTTTAATACAATCACCTCAGGACAGCTACACAACAAACTACTCCAACTCAGCATGAAAAGCCCCACCTGCCAGTGGATCACCATCTTTCTCACTGGCAGAGAGCAGCAGGTGAGGTTGGGAAAGTTCACCTCAAACACCCAGGTCATCAGTACAGATGCTCCCCCAGGTTGTGTCCTCTCACCATTGCGCTTCTTTCTGTACACGAATGACTGTACCTCCACGGACCCCTGAGTCAAAATCTTGAAGTATGCAGATGACACTACAGTCACTGGTCTCATCCGAGATGGTGACTAGTCTGCTTACAGATGGGTGGTTGATCAGGTGGTCCTTTCAGCAGCCACAATAACCTGGTGCTGAACACAGTGAAAACAGTGGAGATGACCATGGACTTCAGGAAGAGCCCTCCAGCCCCGCCGGAGCTCAACATCCTGGACAGAACTGTAATGGCAGTGGAGTCCTGCAAGTTCCTGGGCACAACAATTACCAGGGACCTGAAGTGGGACAGCAACATCAGCTCCATCATCAAGAGAGCCCAGCAGAGGATGTACTTCCTGCGTCAGTTGAGGAAGTTCAGCCTGCCCCAGAGGCTGATGGTGCAGTTCTACACAGCCATCATAGTCGGTCATCACCACGTCCATCACACTGTGGGGCAGCTCAGCTACCAAGCATGACCTCCACAGACTGCAGCACATCATTAGATCTGCAGAGAGGACAATTGGGGTTGAGTTGCCTACACTGCTGGAACTGCATGCCTCTAGAACCAGGAAGCATGCAGAGAAGATCTCCACAGACCCCTCTCACCTTGGACACCACCTGTTCCAGCTCCTTCCCTCAGGCTGACGCTTCAGCCAGATGAGGATCAGGACATATATGTATATATATATATATATATATATGTGTGTGTGTGTGTGTGTGTGTGTGTCCCATCATTCACTGCCTGTCTTTATCTCACCTCTTTGTAGGGCAGCAGGTACCCTTTGAAAGCGTGTAATGGAAATACAGTGTGTCTTTTTGATTGATGATTGACAGTTATTGATTTACATTAGTTCTGTCATCTCACAGTGTAGATTAACTGGAAGGACACTTCATAATCACTGTGGACACAGACCCACAGACCCCCACTCAATGAGAGTTCATTCTCCTTCACTGTGTCATTCCATTGTGTCATGTGAGTGTGTATTAGCAGTTGTTTGTGTGTTTTTCAGATGAACTGTTATTACCATGGTGAGGTGAAGGGCTACCAGCACTCTGATGTCATTCTCAGCACCTGCTCAGGACTCAGGTGAGTTACTATAGTGACTGCATCAGTGGACTGCACTATAATAAGTGCGTTTTAATTATGTGGTATAATTGTGGCAGAACTGGGATTAATTACCCAAGATAGGTGACTATATTAGAATTGACACAGAATCCATCAGTGTAAAACTGATGTTGACATGATGCTGTTGTGCTGTTTGTAGTGCTTTTAGTGTAGCTGCTGAAATGCATGTAAGCACAGAGGACATGATTGTACAACATTATTACTGGTTTTATTGGTATTATTTTTGGTTTTATTGCATTTTAAAGAAGCATTAAAGATGTATGTCAAGCATAACTACATGTCAGATTGTATAAATGAAAATAACAATAATAATAATAGAGAAAAAGAAAAAAGCAAATAAAAACTAAAAGCAAGCAGGCTTGATATGCACACATGCACTAATGATGAAAAATGTGTTTAGTTTACCGAACCAGTGCTTTCATATTACCCATTCAACTGAATTGAACTTCTGATTCAAGGATTCACTGACTCACAAAAACAAGTCAGCTTTAGTCTCATCTAATGCAGTCATGAACGTTTTCTCGTTGCAACACTTTTGATTACTCCTGATATTATTGCAACTGCAATAATAGTAAGAGAAAAAAAAGAATCACTGGTTAAGAATAGATTTTAAATAGGTCTTGTTTGTGTATCTGTACCAAAGAAACTTGATTAACTATCTAATGATAATGCCAGAGGTGACGTGGAAAAAAGAGTGTTTATTTTGTTAATAATTCACAATTCACTCGATTTGTTGCAATTAGAGAATGTTCCTTTGGAATCATTTTTAAGGCAACGATTTGACTGATTCTGTTTTTGCCTGAGAAATATTAGTGGGGGAGGGGAAATGCATTGTAGTTAGTGGTGTCAACGTTAACACATTAATGATGTATTAACCCAACAAACATTTAACGCCACTGATCTTTTTCAGTGCTTTTAACACATTTCCTAGTTTGGCCATTCGGACTGGCCATACCTCCAGTCTGAAGCCCAGGCGCTCATGCACTGTATTGCTATGACTCTGCAGCTGTCGCCCCTTATTCAACTACAGCTTTTAAAAGTTGCACTGATGGCTGCCTTGATAAAATCAAAGTTATTTCCAACTACGGCAGTGCTGTGAATTTGTTTATTACTGAAGTACACCGAGTCTGAAGTATCATTTTCAAGAAGATGAAACATAGCCGATGCTGCCGATATCTAGACCTCACTGGAGACCAGCGGATGTGCCAAACTAACCAAAACAACAGAAAACTTTAGTTCCACTTGAACCAAGACGTACTGTAGCAGTATAACAGTGAGAAGCTACAATTGCATTAGACTTGAACCTGTTGCTCTCACTGGACTCCAACGATTTAAATTGAAAACTGTTTGCATTATAGAGATCACATGATCTTCCTATGAATGAACATGATCAGTAAGGGTGATAATATGTAATAAATACATTCTGAAGCTTGTTTTGTCAAATCATACAGCAATAACTGATTTCACTGTCTTTTAAATGGAAAATATTTCAACTTGAGCCAATGAGACAAATGCAATTAATTGTGATTAACTACACACAAGATTGAGATTAATCACGATTAGTTGTTTTGATCATTTAACTGCCCTAATTCCAGTTTTACTTCAGTAAACTTACATTGATTAATTGTATCGCAGAACCAAATTGCTGTTTAGTTTATCAAATAATTCTTAATTCACACAAAAAGGATGTAGAGATTGTGTGGAAGACAAGTTGGACTTGATTTGTTTCAAGTGATGTGTTGAAACAGGCTGATTTGAGTCAGACATTGTTAACACACAGGCACTGTAGCTTGTCATGGCAGAGTAATTACTATGATAATTCTGCTGGATAGTTTCAGGAATGTCTTAAACGTTGGCCAGCAAATGTCTCCTGTCTCTCAGGAGTGATACTGCTTATTGCTTAAAGCTCTTTATTTGGGCCTGCAGCTGCAACCTGTCTTCCAGACATCTAACCTGTCTCAGACCCCGCAGTATGTCTCCGGGCTCTGCAGGACACACACTCACACGCTCACAAACTCAGAGCTGTGTTTCTTGGCGCTCAGGCCAAAGCAAATTAGTGCTGATTTTGGTTGGCAGCGTTGGTGTGAGTGGGGTTTGTGTGGACGTTTATGTGGTCTGCAGCATAGTGTGGGCTTGTTGAGAAAGCCCGGAGTTTGGCCGTCCCTTTATGGAGGAAGATGTCACTTTAAATCAATGTGCAACTTTAAAGTGTGAGAAAAGCTCGCTGAAACACGGCCCATAACCACTAAACATCAGTATTAGGGCTGCGTAAGAAGTGTTGTTTCAGTAAAATGTCCACAAAATTGATGCCGTGTTGACCAACAGTGGCTTGGATGTTGAAATAACCCAGTTTCCAGAACTGTTTTTTCAAACTGTCTTAGCTTGTGGGAAAGCGGAAAGACCACTTCCCCTCCGAGAGGATTAGACTGCACTATTTACAGTCTAGCCACTTTGTTAGCTGAGTTTTTTTGCCTTTCTTTCTCAATATTGGCTACTTTAACTATTTTGTGTGTCTCTCCCTCTTTCCCTTCCTCTCATTTTCTTCCCCTCACTCTTCATCTTTCTCTCTTTTTCTCATACGTTCTCTCTCCTTTCTTTGTTTCTTTCTTTCTTTTTTCTTTCTTTCTCTCCTCCCACTATTTTTTCCTTCTTTCTCTATGTTTGTCTCACACATTCTTCTTTCTATTGTTCTCTCTCTCTTCCCCATTCTATTTCTCCCTCTCTCTGTCCTTTCCTTTCATTTTCTTTCCCTCTCTCTTCATCTCTCTCTCTCTCTCTCTCTCTCTCTCTCTCACCTTTGTCCATCTCTCTATTTCTCTTTCTCCCTGTCTATCTTCTTTGTGTTTGTTTGTTTGTTTGTTTCTCCTTCCCCTTTGTTTCACTCTCTCTTTCTTTTGTTCTTTCTTTCTTTATTTACTTCTGTTGCTCTCTCTCTCCCTCTCCCTCTCCCCATTCTATCTCTCCCTCTCTTTCCCTTCCTCTCATTTTCTTTCCCTCTCTGTTCATTTTACTCTCTTTCTATTCTTTCCCCATCTTTCTATTTCTTTCTCTCTCTCTCTATCTTCTTTGTTTCTTGTTTCTTCTTTCTATGTGTCTCCTCCCCCTTTGTTTCACTCTCTCCCTTTCCTTCTCTCTCTCTCTGTCTCTCTCTCTCTCTCTTTATTCACAGGGGGCTGATCACACTCAGAGAGAAAGTGTTGGTGTTGGAGCCACCACATAAGCCCAACAGCACCATGCATCATATCTACAGGGGAGAACATCTCAACCTTACCCGAGGCACATGTGGACATGGACACAACATATCAAACACTGCAGGGGTCCCAGACACTCTAGGGTCTCTGTTCAGCTCACACAGCATGCTCCTAAGGGTAAGCTACACAAACTGTTAAAGGGACCATATGAGTGAAAAAAAAATTGCCTTGCATTTTTTGATGTAGTATGTAAACATATCATTCACTCCCAGCCCATATATGACAAATACTGCAATATAAATAAACAGTTTTGAAGTCATTGTTTTTGTGATGTCACAAAAATCACATGCAACCATCTATTCAGCCTAAGCAGGTTAGCTCCAATCAGAACAGAGGCTTAAACACACAGTATCAAAGATCTTGTTTTTCTAAATAGAGTTAGGAAAATGCTCTTGTCAAAATGAATAAAGACCATTTTGGTATGTAAAACAATGTCATAAGTGCCCCTCAGGAAATATGTAGAATATGCAAGAAAATATAGAATATAGGCCCATTCTGCACCATGGCCTTATGTGGGTTCACATAAGGAAATAGCATCACATTATATTGTGATGATTTAGCAAGAATATTTCTCACTGAATATTTCTCACTGTTTACAATGCACATTAATAGAAACTGAATATGAAATAAGTAAGTATCTGCAATGTATAATCCTCAAACAGAATGAAGTTCATTGCCAGGGTGCTCTGGCAAATGTCACAGTTATTACTTCATAGTTCAAACAAGCAGTAATGCTCTGCTGAAGGCCTTTGCGGCCAAAACATTTATGAGCTGATCTTTTAAATTATGATGCAGAAAGTGATGTGTGCAATTCATTTCATTTCTTTATGCAAAAAATCTAGGACAACATCCAAATATAATATTTTCCTGGAAATATACATGCATGTCAATGCACTGAGGGTGATTTCTACTGAGCAGTGGTTGCCTTTGATTCTTTCTGTGCAGCAAACACTGTAAACCATTAGCATGAGAAATCAGATGGATCAGGTGGGAGCCTGATTCCTGCTGGCCAAATATATGTATATTGTGTAAAATAAGAATAAATGATGATGCACAGAGCAGATCAGACACACTAGTGACCTAATTTAATTTGTCTTAAAGTGTCTTAATTTGTTCAGCAGACTATATAACTTCATCTGCATTTGTTGCTATAACCATGGAGGTTTGTAGCACACTGGCTTTGCCTGGGATCATGAAGTACATTTTTAGTTTTGTTTTGCAAAGTTCACCAGATGACCATCCTCTATGTACCTCAGAGGACCTTCAGTGTAGTCTATTAAAGCAATAAGCCACGAGAGGCCGTGGGTTGCTATGATTTTATCATTGAATGGGCGTTTTTTTAAAACTCCCCTCCTTGTGCCAAGAAATGTAGTTCCTTTGTAGTATAGTGTCATTGCCAAGCCAACCATGGGCCCCTGAGTGAGGAGGACAGTTCAGTTGCCCAGTGCTGTGTATTTCAGTCATTTCTTTATTTTTCTTTTAAACTTTTTGTCATATAACAATGAACATGTCGGTGTTGTCAGAACAAAACTTCATATCTCCTTTTTTTTTTCGTTTTTCAGTTTTCATCATAATTTGAAAATGCCTTTTACTCTTTATATTGCATGTAAATTTCATGATGAATGGAACAAAAGAAATGTCTCAAAATTAACTGGAAAAAATTCTGGTTCCATTGACTTACATTGAAAGTAAAGTAGGCTTTTTCCTTCTCCTGTAAAGTTTTGGAGATACAAGGTTTTCTTCCGACAACAGCGACGTGTTAACACAGCAGTGTTTAATGTTAAAACCTTTGCTTTATAAGTACATTTTATTCACCAAATTACCACAACGAGTCTAGCACCAATCCAGCAGCGCCCTCTTCTCGTGCTGGGGCTGATTCTCACATGGTTCCCTATTCCCTACATAGTGCACTATGTGGGAATTTAAGTACTGGATCCTGCACCGTCAATAGTCATTTGGTTCTTGGCCACATCCATACTTGACAAATGATGTACTATTTGGCTATAGACACTAAACTTTCATAGCAGACTATTTAGGGTATACGGAGCTGTGTGGGATTCAGCCTGGGTTTGACGCTACATCTGACCAAAAACCAATCAGATTTTAGACCGTATCATTTTATAATTTTATAATTCTTAAATATCAGCTGTGTTATCTCTGTATCTGGGGTGAAATGGAGTACAGCTGTGTCTTTAGGCTGCGTTTCATTCACCCTGTTTTATAAAACCACATACATTAAGTGGCTATGGTTTAACACTAGGGAGATAGCTGTATTTTTAACAGTATAAGCCCATACTCCATCTTTTACTACTGCATTTGAGTGCTTGGCTACATATCAGTGCTGAATGACTGTAGATACATAAGTTCTCCTGATTTATCCATATGCACTCTTCCAGTGGCAATATGTTGTATCTAAGTGTTCTATGATGGCAATAGGACCCATTTTATTAGCAAACTGAATCCATAACTGGCGATATCAGCTTCAGACAGGTGCTACAATGCATGGATGAAAAAAGAAAGATAAGTTCATGGGTATTAAAATTGCATAGATGTATTTTTGTCTCTGTTAATATGTCTTGCAATGAGGACCCTATATGCTGACCTCGGGGAAGGACAGAAAAACCTTGTGAACTAGCCTTACATTTCAGACTGAGGCTGGGGGGTGGGTTGGTGGGGGTTTCCAATTTGTTCCAAGTTTTGTCCAACTGAGCATTAACAGCCAGGTTCCTAATACAGTAGATAAGCACTGAGATGGGTTAATGTGACAGGCATTGTGCTGGTTGAATGCAGATTGTTAGAAAGGGGCCGGAGATTGGCATGATGACTCAGGCTCAGCTTCTAATGTCTGTCAGGAGCACAATGCACTGCAGGGCTTTCACAGAGCCAGCCATTTTTGGGATTTACAACGAAAGGTTTATCCCCCTTTTCTCCCCCTCATGCACAAACACACCTAAAGGCGTTGATTTCTGTGCAGACCTCTCATTCACCTCTAGCAAATGTCACAGCTCTGAAACAAAGAGACATTTTCATGTTTTGTTCACGCAGCGCTCTGTCAGCCTCTGTCGTACAGACACAGCTGTGGTGGAGTTTAGGCGTGCTAAGAGCAGCAATCACAGTCGCTCTCAATGCAAAAGGTGTCATGGATGCTTTTATACCCATTAAATAGATTAGCCACTGAAACAAAAAGGAATGGTGGCTTTTCAAAGAGAGATTTCTCAGTGAGAGAGTGATGTTTGCCCAGAGTGTTCAAAGGCACTCACAGGGCATCAAAACTCAGAGGGCAGCCTGTAGTTTTCCATTCTTCTGATCAATTTCATTCTTTTGAAAGGGCCCGTTTCATGGAAAACAGATTTATCTTGCTTTTTAAATACAAGTTTGATGTGGGATGTAAACTCTTTCAACTTGTCCATCCCCACAGGTAAAGGATTCTTTGCACATGCAGTGCTTTATGTCTGCTTAGCCCAAGCACTACACAGATTCTGATACCCTGTAGCTTCTTAGCTACAGTGGTTCATGTTCCAGCACACCTGATTCATGTTTTGAATGGTTTTACAAATTGCTGATTAAGTCAGATAGGGAAAACACTGAAGTACTGTGGTCCGCTTTGACTAAAATTGAGTGATCTGCCTTTTTTAAAGAAGCTCTAAACTTTTTCATCCATGCAGTGCACGGATCTTCGCTAACAAAGCCTCTGTGACAAAGCTTGGCCCCATATTGAGGCTTGGATAGCTGTAGTGTGCACAGTGGGAATATAAGATGGCTGTAGATGTGATTTATGTACCGTAACATCCCTCTGTTAGCCAGAGTCAAGACAGTCAAAGATACAGAGTCAAAAGCTTGAGAGTTCAGTTCACAGTGCAAGATTTGGCCAAGGATGGAGAATATATAAAGATCAACATAGTGGTTCACCTCATCCTGTTTGAAATCAAAGTGACTGGAGCAACGTTGGGTCTTCCCTTGGAGTCCTCCCTTGAAGATAGATATATACATATATATGCCATACATTGTTAGAAACAATGTAAGCACACTTATTTGAGATTACTAGTCAACTAAAAAATGATTTGAATTGGCAGATATTTGATGACATAGGCGTGTGGTTTGCTATTTAATGGATTGCTATTTAATGGATTGTAATCTCAGCCTCAAATGCTCTGCCCACGCATATTCGGAGGGTCTGACTGCACCAGTAAGCTAAGCTACACTCAGAAATAAAGGTATCAAGCTGTCACTGGGGCAGTACCCCTCTTGTCACTTGGTCCAACCCTCAAGGGCACATCTCAGTACCTTTAGTCAGTGAACATAATTGTACCATCATTTATTGTAATTACATATTTGTAAGTTGTATTGACTCCACACACCCTGTCTTGTCTCCAGGCCTTTTATTTTATTGTTCTGTTTTAAGACTTTGGGTTATGAAAAGGTAGAAATATGTACTTTTCACCTGGGAAAAACTTATTTCAGGTTCACAGTTGGACCTTATAAAAGCACTATTGTACCTTTGAGGGAACATTTCGATTGTTTGTACATTGATGAACGAAAAATGTACCTGCACGGAGCCTTTACTTCTAACAGTGTACTTGCTACATAATTGCTAAATACTAGTCGGTCCGTTCAAGTTATTTTGCCTCTTTCCTTTAAACACATTTTTGTAATGAAAGATTTGTTCAGGTAAGGCTGTTAAGATTTAATACCAAACAGCACATTCTTTTACTTAGGTTGTAAAAGTGCATGTTCAAATGTAATATATGAACTGCTTTAGCAAGACTGTGTGTATAAAAAGGGTCAGTATAACAAAACCTGATGTGCATTAACATTTCTTTAAGCATCACAGAAATAAATTCAATATTTAGTGTCATTGTATGGAGCTGTTGAATTGAAGTGCTCACAGAAAAGGATCGCAAAGCAAAGATGATGACCGTTGTGTTTCAACCCACCAAGGACATGAAGGACAATACCAAGCCGCTCTTTCAGTGGAAATCCCATTCACTGAGGAGTTTTGGATTATAACCTCCACAGCTTTGTGAAGATAGACAGTGCTTTGGGTTGGAGCTCTGTAGAAAATACCTTTAAGTTTTGAGTGCATGCTTTACATGTTTTATTCAGTCTGTCCTTCTGTGCAATGCATTGAAAATGTGCACCAGTTGTCTCATATTTAGCCTTCATTTTCCCTTCTCGCTTCTTCCCTGTTCCTTTCTTTGCTTTTTCTCTTTCTCCTTCTGTTTCTTTCCGTTTCCTCTCTCTCCCACCCTCCCTCTCTCCTCTCTTTCCTCTCTTTCATTCTGCAGCACAAGAGACATGCCCAGAGCAACACTAAATATGTAGAGCTGATCATTGTGGCAGACAACCGTGAGGTAGGTAACCAAAAATACTCCTCAACCGTCTCTTTCTATCAGTCAAAGAGAAGCACTCCACCTCCTCCGTGGAAAAAAGCAAAATCACCCTGCTCTGTCTGTGTTTTGGCAAAGATGTGAGAATGAAGAAGTGGTGTTGCTACAGCGTCTTGACACTTTGACCCTAAGGTCAGGGCTGTGCACTCTGAACTGTTGTTAGGGTGCTAAAGGGAGGTGGCTTGGATGGCAGATGTCAGTTTGGTGAAGCAGTGTAGTTTGTTCAGTGGTTCACACTGCAGATGCTGGTCACTGGGGTGAAGGATTGTTTAAGTAGCACTTCAGGGTCATTACTCTGGAGTCAGACAGGATATAGAAGACCTCCAGCTGCAGCCACTTGACCCTTGTCCAATTTGTCTGTTTAAAACTGCCCTATGTAACTTTGTCCTTTAAATGCAGGATTCAACAATCTTTCTTTCCAAATGAGTTCCAGCTGAACCTGTCTGGAGGTACTCTCTACTCTGTAAAGGGTGTATGTAGGAAACATTTTGAATTCATTGCATTGTTTTTGTGGTATCACGAAACCAAACACTTTCATGTTTTACACATCCACCTATTCAACCTGTAGTAGCTTAGCCCCACTCACTCATAGTAATGTTAGAAGAAGTGTTTCAGGTCACACTGCTTTTTCAATGAGGAACACAAGACAGCCAATCAAAACAGAGGTAATTTACAGTAGCCAGTAGGCACAGTATAGGCACAGTAACAGACAAATCCCTGTTTAATTGTAAAGAATAAAGAGAAGTTGAAAAATGGTCATGTAAAAATGAATTATGACTCTTTTGGGTATGTAAAACTACATAAATGTCATGCAGAATACAAAATATAAAATACAACAAAATGTTGGAAATGGGATCTTGGACTCCCCAAATGTATTAAAAGTAAAAATTATGGGAGGGGGTCCCTGAAAATATATTTTTTAAGATGATTTACTGCCATTCATTTTTTAGCCTGCTTCATCCACAGAGCAGCTAGTCTTTGATATTCCTACCCAACAAGGTGGCACTGTTGCACATTATTTCACGAAGATGGTCCTTCTTAGCCGAGCAGCTGCAACTATGCCCAGGATACCTGTGAAAAACTTTACAATATGCTGCAGCACATCTGAAAACTTTGGTTTGGTGGAAAGAGTGATTTATTTTTTTTATTATTTTATTTCCCAAACTGAAGACACAAGAAGAGATGTGTAGAATCAGAGTTGTTATTTGGAAGGCCACATTACAAATCTACAAATTTGACATTTCCAGAAAAAGAATTGTTAAGCCAAACATTTTGTTGCCATTGAAGCTACCATCAGTGGAGCTGTGGAACATAATTTAGCAGGGAGCCAATGCTGGAGTACTTAGTCAGCATAAGAACCTCCCTGAATACCAGGGGGTATTTCACACATTGCTGCACAGCATTTAGCTTCTAGTTTATGGATCATTTTGAAAAACTTGTTGGTTTTCAGGGAACATACTAGATATAGTTATAATATCTAGATATAATTATAAGATATAGATATAATTACGTGTGAGGCAGTCGTGGGCTGGAGCTGAGGTAATCAGCCCTGTGACCGGAAGCTTGCTGGTTCAATCCCCTCGGCTGACAGTCTGTGACTGAAATGCCCTTGAGCAAGGCACCTAACCCCCAATTGCTCCCCGGGCACCGTGGATAGGGCTGCCCACTGCTCCTAATTTAACTGAATTAACTGAAGTTAATTTATTATTAAGTAACTACTATGAATTATTTGGTAACTACTATAAATTATTCAGTAATTATTATAAAAGTAATATATATTTATGTTAGTTATAAGAATTAGAAGCGGAAGTGTGAATATATGGGGAAATTTGGTGTTACATGTGCAGCTATAAGAATCCTCACCAGTTATACCGTTAGAATCTTGTGAAATAATAATAATAAGTTTTTTGGAAACTATGGCCAATTTCTGGTTTGAGTCTCAACCCTTAGCTCACAATACTCAAAGGTAGTCATCATACAGAACATAGAAGAACCTTTTCCATGCTTTGATTCTGTGGAACCCCTTTTATGTTCCCTCGGCTTATGGCCCGAACAGCAAGCCCAGCATGTCCACTCTGCCAAAACATGGAGAACAGCCTTAACAGCTGTGCTGAACTGGAAAATCGTTTGCCTCATGTGACATTTACAAACGTCAGTGTAGAGGAACATTTGAGCAGAATAAAACATACAGCTTTCTGTCCCTCTTTGGTTTCAGTACCAGAAACAGGGCAAAGATGTGGAGAAAGTGAAGCAGAGGCTGGCTGAGATTGCCAACTACGTGGACAAGGTAAACCTGACTAACAGGCTAAACATAGTTCATTTCAGTAGCATGCAATTCCAGTCTTGAAAGGCCCCAATGGAAAAAATGAAATGTTGGATTTGCTTAAAAATGTTATGTCGTGTTTCCACCCAATTATGTTGTGTAGCGTCTAAAATGTTTGACTAATATGTACGTAACACAATACTATGTAGGATTTGGGGATTTGGAGACCTCCCTAGTGGAAATATGTGATTGCAAGCAACGTATGAAAGAAAGTTTTGTAAAGTCGGTTGTGCCTCGGATCCACACAAGTAGATGAATCTGACTTTTGTTAGTGTTGAAAGAGAATTTGAAAAGAATTCAGTCAAAACTTGGTGAAGGATGTGTCTTCTGAGGATGCGAGTGAATTATCTACTATTGTCATCGTATCTTCATCAGTATATTGCTGATTTTGCATTTGAGACCTAAACATTGAGTCTGACTTTCTTTGCCTGGGCGCATGACATTGATACATAAAATCCTGAAAAACTCCCATCAAACATGTCTCAGTACCTCTGACATTTAAATGATTATTTCAGGCTTTACAGGGCGACTCGCAGCAGTGCGCACAGCATATTTTAGTCTGTTCTTTTTCTCCATACTCAGTAATGCAACAAAAAAATTTACAGTGCTGTTTGAACAATTTCAAGTAAATTACATGAAAGAGATTTAAGTAAAGTTGAATAGAGTAGACTGTTTATTTTTGTATATTACCCAAAATGAAATGTTGGATTTACTTGTTACTTATTATTGTAATTCTGTGCAACTGCATTAAGTAGCTTAAAGGTTCTCAGTTGAGTAATTAAAGAACACAACTAGCTCAGGTTCACTGACTTACATCCATTTGTTTGTTAAAATCAATGAGAGAAAACTGATGACAGAAAACCAACATAGCGAGTGCAGTTTGATTCAAGCACACTATCGGGCCCTCCAGGGAAAAAGCTAAGCTCTGAAGTGGTTTTCAGGACCATAAGGGCTGGAATGGGCAAAGTTTGACTCCACTCGTTCAGCCAAATAACTTAACAAGGACATAGGGATTCATTGAGGTGTCACTTGATATTTTTTAGCCAGCACATTCTGGTAATTGTACTTTGACTTTCATAGTGCTAACGTTTAATTCTCCATGAATCTCAACCCTTAAGGATCTGTGTTGGTAGATGTATCAGTTTAGAGGAACCTTTGGCTTCAGCACATAAAACTATTAAATGATTAGCATCACTTTTCATAATGTTCTGCTTTAAGAAGTGCAGAACATAGGTTTAAGCATCTACTAATAGCTGGCTCTGTGCTTTAGTTCTACAGAGCATTGAATATCCGTGTGGCTCTGGTGGGCTTGGAGGTGTGGAGTGACTCAGACAAATGTCCCGTCACCCAGGACCCTTTCACCACACTGCACGAATTTCTGGACTGGCGGAAACTCAAGCTTTTACCACAGAGACCCCATGACAACGCTCAGCTCATCAGGTTAGGAGACGGGGGCTTAATCAGCTGCCATGGACCTGACTTTTTAAGCAAGGACACAACAGTAAAATACATCTTTACAGCCTACATTTATACTATACATCTTGTTTTAACTGAAGTGGTGTTTTTGGGAATGCATAGGGATATTCAAAATACCTTAAAAATGCTGATAGAGCCTATAAACCACATAATCATGTTCTGCATACCTGTCCTACAATTACCAAAACAAGCCTATGACTGAAGGATCTTTAATGAACTTCACTAAATGTTACAAGGAAACAGAAAATGAAATATGCATGAGATATGCATGTTTTATCATGCTTTATCTCTCTCTTCCCCTCCACAGTGGTGTGTATTTCCAGGGCACCACTATCGGCATGGCTCCCATTATGAGCATGTGTACAGCTGAGCAGTCGGGTGGCATCGTCATGGTAAGAGGCATATCAGTCATTTATTCACAAAAAAGTTAATTATTTAGGTTATCATCAATGGTTGATAATTAGGTTATCATCTATGGTTGATAATATCATTAAAAGACTTAGATCATCGGGATAAATCTCTGTATTTAAGAAACAAGGCCTAAAACCAATATACGCTGCCCGTGATCTTCGGGCCCTCTGGTGGCACTGCATTATAAACAGACACAATTCTGTAGTGGAAATCACTCAGGAATACTTGTCTGTGAACACAAATCATCCACAATTACAAGTTAAAACTTTACAAGCCAAAGAAGAAACCGTGTAGAAACAGGATCTAGAAACACTGCCACCTTCTCTGGGCCCAAGCTCATTTAAGATGGACTGAAGTGCCCTGTGGTCTAACGAGTCAAAATTTGAAATTAGTTTTAGAAATCATGTAACCCACATCCACCAGGCTATAGAGGAGAGGGACAACCTGGCTTATTATCAGTGCATAGTTCAAAAGCCAGCATCTTTGATGGAATGAGTGTGCATTAGTGCACATGGCAAGGATGACATGCACTTTACAATGATTTGCACATCATTGCGTTCTGTGTCTGTTTACATTTTTATTATTTACATGCACATCATCCCAATTTTCTTGAAGAAGTGGATGTAGTGTCAATGGGATTTTGCCATTTCTGTAAAACGTTTTCCAATGTAGCAAGGAGAGTCATAGGAAGGCACACAGAGCATGGGAAGGTCAATTATTTGCTTGTGTACTTATTTAACCGCAATTCTTCAATAATATTTTCTTCTCAATGTTGACCCAGACAGTTGAAAGTATATAGAAATTGTATTCATACTTTAATTATTAACTTGGAGACCCCTGCACTGTTCTACTATTCCCCACCCTGCTATGCCTGCTGAAAACATTATGTCACAGTCCTCCAGAGATACTCCCCATAAATTACCCAAATGTATCGATTACATGAGACACGGCTGTTACTTTCTAATGAGGCAGAACAAACGAAGGGTCGGCAGGGGAAACATCATATCCACCCGACAGGCAGAAAGCACTTTAAGCTTGGTTCTGGGAGTGATTAGTGATGAAGCTACAGCTGTGGAATGAAACATTGCCCCTTTTCTTATTCCAGCCCTTTATTAACTCATTAGATGTCGTCAGTTCTAGAATGGCATTGCCAATTCCGGAATCTCTCTTTCTCTGGTTACTCCTTGTTCCGGAATGCCGCAGATGGTTGTGGTGGCTTTGTGCATAGCGCAGATGCTAAGGCTTTGGCAGGTTGATTAAAGATGCAAGTGGCGCGTCCGGACGCTGAGCGATGGCTCTGCCGGCCTCCTCCGTTACAGATCAACGTGGCTCAACGCTGCCATTAGTCTCAATCCCCCCTACATCTCCCTCCGACTGCCTGCAAGAAACCAGAGTGCTCTCAGGGGCCCTGGAAAGGGAGACACACTGGACTGAATACAATGAGACCCAATGAGTGATGTCTCTGCAGCTTCCATTGACCAGCATTAGAAATTAGGGAAAACATCCTTCTTCAACACAGCAGAATGATATCAAATGTTTATATACACTGTGTGTTTTATACATTGGCTCGTTCAGCGGATGCTTTCTGTCATCCGTCCATGTTTAAACTATTTGTTAACCCTCTGCAGACTTTCATGGCATAGTTTGTTTTGGCTATTTGACCGAATGGCATCACTGCTGATGTAAACAATGTTCCACCAAAGGTTGTGATGTTCTGTGATCTCAGAGACATCATGTTTTCTTATGAGAAGAGTTATTTTATACAAAAGACCTTCCCGAGGGCATTTAACCGTGAAGCTGAACATAAACACAGGGAGAATGTATTCTCCACATAGAGAGCAGAATCAGGAGATTTTGGCATTTGGAAGGAATAAGGCAACACATCCTCTACCTCTACAGAGAACACACTTCTGCACATTAGAGTGCACAGTTACTGCTGAAAAATGGTAAGCATAAAACGTGGCTCGTATTTTTTATATTTTTATATTTTATGTTTTATTTTCTTCCAATATGCACCCCCTTATAGGATGTATTTTAGGTTAACACATCCTCTATGTTGATTACACAATCAACAAAACATGTCATTTGACCAGCAGTGTTTGGTTGACCAATCTGTTGGTTGATGCACTTGTATATTTGTGCCTGCGTGCAGTGATAGTTAGAAAGATAAGAATTGGTTTTACTACATTAAATACTTAAATTATGTAATGAAAGTAAGGAAACTCCTGTAAGAATTAAAGAAACTTGACGGTCAGAGTTGTGTATTTTGAGATGTCTATGAAAGATAAGTGAATGTTTTCTGGTAGAAGTGTGTGTTCTGCTGTTTGGATGACGTGTTGAACTCTGCACATATGGTAAAGCAGGGGTTCCCAAACTTTCTTATACCTGGACCCACATGTACAGGTGCTATTTATCTTGCAACCCACCAAATATTTTGTGAAGGGAAATGAGACTTGTCAAATAATTCCTTGTTTTGAGTCTATTGTTATTCACTATCACTGCTCTTTCAATCATTATGTACAACAGTTAAGATGATGAAAGAATGAAACATGTATAGTCCTGCACTCTCACATACTTATTACTGAGACTAAGAAATAGAACATAATAAATAACAACACTCATTTATTTGATATTTAGATGTTTTTTTTACTTTCACTTTGTGAAAGCATGAGTATATCTTTAGGGAATAATTTCACAGCATTAATACATTTTATTAATATTTCATTAAGTAGTTGTTCTGATGAATTGTTCTGATCTATGTTGTCAGCTAGATTAGTGGAATAGGCAGCTCTGTAGCCTGATCATTGGTTAATTATGCTAAAGCAGGCTTGTTTCATTCCAGAACTGGCATGAGTGTATATTGTCCATGTTTCTAGTGCAGCTATAAGCAAAAATAGACTGGAAGCTTTGAACATGGGAACTGTGTACCCCCACTGCAACACTCTATAGCCACACTTCGAAAACAAGTAACCCTGCTTCAGGCTTGGCATCAGGGGGGCATTTAGTTGGGCAGTGCTCCGCTAAACCCACTGCTTTTTGTACACTCTTTATACATTATTGGTGATTAGCTGTAATTGGGGCAGAAATGGGCTGAATACTATAGTAATATCACTCCAAGACCATGGCAAGCACATAAACACACGCACTAATCCATACAATACAATACAATATAACATATGTTCAAACATAAACTTCCCTGTACATTAAAGGACTCCAGCACTAATCTCTGTCTGTGATGACCATGGACAGTGATTTCTCTATACTTATAAGAGAACAGAAAGCCTGTTGACTCCAAACATACTCAGAAGCCGTTCTATTGCAATTATGTTGAGAGTCGACAAGTTTTCTGTTCGTTTAGAAGTGCGAAGAAAGTAAAATAATATCTGTAGTAATCAGTGGTGTGGTACAGATGCAGAAGATAGAGTCTAGATTTGAAAAGTGGTGGAGTATTCCTTTAAGACATACTCACCTGCAGTGCATGACATGGAAAGGGAGATACCTCCTCCAACCCCCCATATTAATCATATGTAGAATCCGTCCCATCTCATGCTTTAGTATCAAATATTGCTTTAAGTGAACAGAGCTAAAGCTGACAGCTGGACAACCGTCTGCTCTCTCTCCAACTCATAAACTCTCTGTTTGATCTGTTTCTTGCTCGACTCCCAAGTTCTCTCACACTTTCTCACTCTGTCTCACCCTTTCTCTCTCTTTCTTTCTTGCTCTTTGGAGAAATGTTCTAATTTTACTGAATTGCAAAAACTGAAATTGTGTTCTCTGTGACTTAAAAAAAAAAAAAGAAACTGGAGTTTGCATGTTCTCCCCGTGTCTGCGTGGGTTTCCTCCAGTTTCCTCCCACAGTCCAAAGACATGCAGTCAGGCCAATTGGACGTGCTAAATTGCCCCTAGGTGTGAATGTGTGAGTGACTGTCTGTGTCTGTCTGTCTGCCCTGCGATGGACTGGCGACCTGTCCAGGGTGTATCCTGCCTTCCGCCCGAAGACTGCTGGGATAGGCTCCAGCATCCCCCCGCGACCCTGATGGAGAAGCGGCTTAGAAAATGGATGGATGGATGGAAGAAACTGAAAATGCTATTTGCAAAAATGTTCAATCGCAGTGCCATAGAAGGCCTACTCTATGAAACAGTTGCTTCAATTGGTTGTTGTTATTACAGTTGCCTTCTAATAGTAAGTCAAGGGATCATTATTCAGATTGTGAGTCTGGAGAACTGCTGTGAAAATGAAGACTAAAGAAGTCTAAAACATAAGAGGAAATAAAAAGCATTAAGATAAGGGAAAGATTACTGAACAATATGAGTTTGACTGTTCCAGTAGGATCTGTTGATTCAGTGATTAGGAAATGGAAGCTATATCCAACCACACTGCCTAGAAAAGGTCGATTCTGACAACATTCTCCATGGAACAAGAAGGAGAAGAGGAAAGTCATGACTTCTTTGAAGGAGCTCTAAAGTAGTAGTGAGCAGAGTGAAGGTGCGGCAGACGAGCTCTCTATATGACGCCAGAATGTAAAAGGGGAGAGGTGGCACAAAAGAAACATTTACTCAAAAAGAACCATATCTGGGGTTACCAGAAGGCATGATAGTGACCAAAGCGTGATGTGGGAAAAGAGCTTGTGGTCAAATGACGTAACAACTGGGAGCTTGAGGCAGATGGATGGAAACACAGGACATGATTATTAGTGTAGATCCAGTGATCAGCATAATCTACAGCGGAGGGGGCATATAGGCCATCAGGGTCAGCAATGGGTAATCCATAAAGAAAATAAGGTGGAACAGGTCAGAATTAGAATAGAACAGAACATGGTAAACAAAGAACAGGATATAGAGATCACTAAAGAAATCAAGGGATTAGAAAGAAAGAAACACCCAGAAGGAAATCCAGGAACTCAGGAACATAGCTTGGAATTGTACTGACAATAATGCATAAAAGACTTTGCAACACAGTCAGTGTGGTTTATACTAATAAATGAACAGGAAACAGGTGAACACAATGAGTAGGAGGAAATAGGGCAGAGACAAAATCATTCCGAATAGGTTGTTTGTGCTTTTTATCCTGTTTGACCTCGGGTCTTTGTATAGTGTTCGCTCATTCGTTCATTTGTTCAAAAAAGGAGCGAATAGGAGAATGGTCAACATCTTGACACTGAGTCATTCCACTTAGGCCCAATCTCATTTCACCCCTTGCCCCTACCACTTAGCCCTTAGCCCTCTGTTTTGCGTGTTCACGTAGGGTGTCCCAATTTCTATTGAGACAGAGGGGTAGGAGAGAGTGTTAGGTCTACCTGGCCCTCCAAATGGAGATATTTCAAAGAAACACTCCAAACAGTGTTATGAGAATAAAAAAAAGAAAAACCAGCAGGATGGCTGTGCAAGCGACCAAATAAACCCACACGTGCGAATTTGTCCATTAAAAAATTTACAATAACCACTGTATTATCTTAGTTTAGTGTTGTTTCAATGTATTATTGTCATTTTCTTTATAACAAGCATAAACAATCACAAATAGCATGCTAATGTTTCAGTAGCTAGCAAAATAACTTTCCCGTTCCACCTTAAATAGTCCAGCAGTATTGACACCTGAAGTGCCAGAACGCAACTGCTGCACCATTTAAGGTGGAACAGGAAAATTCAAACAAGGACCTGGGGAATAGATTCAGCTTCGTATCACCAAAGAATTAGGAGTGGACGATAATAAATAATTAAACCCGTCTTTGGAAGCATATGATTCCCTAAATGTAACTAAAGCCCAGCAGTGATGTTGTTGAACTTCTCCCTTCCCTCCCTTCCACCCTCCCTTCTACTATCACTGAAGTCGAGCTGGGTCGCCTACAGAGCAGCACTAGAAGCCTGTTAATGAAGCGATTTTTAAAATTTTATTTGAGGGTTGTCCTGTTTGTAGGGCAAGATTTCAACCACTTCCCTTTGTAACTCAGTTCTAAGGGGTAAGAGTGACACTCCAAAACAAGGGTGGGGTAAAAATAAGAAATGGGATTGGGCCTTACATATTAAAAACTTATGTCTCTTATTCCACCACAGTCAGTATACACTCTTACTATATTATACACTCTTTACTAAACTATGCTACTATTACACAATACTATGTCATCATTATTGAAGCATGCTAGGCAACACCTTTGTAACCACCAAACAACCACCAAGTAGTACCATAACAACAAGCTGGAATGTCAAAGAAAACTTGTAGCAACACCATAGCAGCTACCTAGAGTCACTATATACACCCATGTAAGTTATCAGAAACAGTCAACAGTGTTCTGCAACTGGTTTAACATTTCGACTGTTTTTCAACTTTGTCAAGGCATCTTAGTTTGTTCATTAGTTATAATTAGAGTTGTTTGTCCACAAAAACTGTCTAGTTATAATTATATTTAATTGAAGTAGTGTTGAATGCGTATGTCTGTCTGTCTGCCCTGCGATGGACCGATGGACTGGCGACCTGTCCAGGGTGTATCCTGCCTCTACCCAATGACTGCTGGGATTGGCTCCAGCACCTCCCCCCAGCAACCCACAGAAAATGTGTGTGTGTGTGTGTGTGTGTGTGTGTGTGTGTAAGGAGCCATGCCTAAGGATTTCTTGTCTGAGTGCAGAAACTATATCTCCATGGGTACGAGGAGTGACATTACTTCACGTGAATCCCTGTTTTTTTTTTGTTTTTTTTTTGGCAATAATTAAAAACATGGTTTAATAAGTTACTAGTTTCCCGCACTGCTGAAAGTATGTTTAGTTATTGTTCAAAATAAACACATTATAGCATGTAACGTGGAGCAAGGAGGCGGATACATGTGCTGAGATAAGCGAGATTTATTATGGGCAAATCCAAAGTCAGGGTCAAGACAGTCCAGGTTCGTTATGCCAACACGGATTGATCGGGGGGCAGACATGACGAATAAACAAGAATTCAAACAATGAACAACACCTCAAACACCAAACAATCAGCACGATCGAACAGTACAAACAGTACATAACAAACAAAGACCAGCAAACATTAGACACTTTTGAATACTGTCTCATCCTCTTTGAGGGGGATGTTTCCCAAAAAGGGGGGAAAAAAATTACAAATTGAAAACTGGAAAATTTTGATTAAATAACCAATTGTCTCTAAAATGTAATTTGTATTGAAGATCACTATAATTATCATATTGTTCACCTCATTAAATCACAGCCTGCTGTGGGTCTAGAGGATAAAACAATGTAACACTAAAATAAATAAAAATGTCACACTTAAATAAATAAATAATATTTTAAAGGGCATACTGAAGCACATGTACTGAACAAATATATTGTCACTGCCACAACAAAACCTTGCATCTCCATTTATGAATTTGAAAGCAGCAATTTTTACTTGAATTTTACTAAATTTACTAAAATTACTTGAACAACAATCTTTTTCCATTCAACTCCCATTCAAAGTCGTTTTTTTTCCTTTCTCCTATAAAGTTCACATTTTGGAGATAAGTTTTCATTCCAACAGTGATGAAATTCTACGTGTGTAGGTGTGCACATGTGTGTGTGTGTGTGTGTGTGCACATCTATATATTTCTTTCTTCTTTTCCCTCTCTCCCTCCATCTGTTCCATTCCTTTATCAGTCTGTGTGTGAAGGTCAGCTGTTTTAGTGAAATTATATTGTCCTCATTTCACTGAGCAACACATCTGCTATGGACCAGCTGCCTGTGGCTAACACTAGCTTTAGTCCCACTGGTGATTCTCACAGACACACATCCAGCTCTGCATCATGTATGTAAATCTGTGCCCACATATACTCAGGTATGCAGATCCACATCTCCTTCTCAAAGATGCTACACAACTTTGCCACTTGCTGAGGAAGAGACTGAAAAACACTGCTATATAGTACATTCACTTGTGGCATCATTTAGCAGTTAGATCAAACACACAGTCCTGATTTGTGGTTCTCTAAATGGGTTCGTGAATAAGTAATTACATAGGCCGTTAGTGCTTTATTGAATAGTCCCCTCATGTGATACAACACTGCTGTTTTCTATGAAAAGAAAACAAATGCACATGTGGAGATGTTGGCAAGAATCTAATCTTAGGAAGGCAGTTGGAGTGTAATTGACCCTGACCCATATACCAGTGCGAAGGCAGGAGAGTAATTGGGTTTACTTGTGTGGAAATGAAATTGATCGCTCTTATGAAAGTGTGTCACTGCTGTTTTTGCTGCATCTCTTTTTTTCTGTCTCTCTCTCTCCCTCTCAGGACCACTCGGATAACCCCCTTGGAGCTGCAGTTACTCTGGCCCATGAACTGGGACACAACTTTGGAATGAACCATGACACTCCAGAGCGGGGGTGTGGTTGCAGGGTGACTGCAGACAGAGGCGGCTGCATCATGACACCATCTACTGGGTAAGTCATTCTAAGGGTATAATCATCTAATACGCATCTTGATCTGTCAGTTAGTCCACTTTCAGCTGTGATTTCACTAATGAGCTCCCCTCTTGAACAAGGAAAGGGTGATTTTAATAATTACGTTTCTTTGTTTCTCAAGGAGGGGAGCTCATTAGTGAAATCAGGGGGTGCTGTTCAGGGCTGGAGCATACAATAATAATATTACTGTGATTATTTTTAATATATTCATGTATCAATCAGGCAAATTAGAGCAGGAACAGCAAGCCGTAGAAATTAACCTCAAAAATTGTTGTACACAACCCCATTTCAAGCCCATTAAATGCTTATAGGAAGAGAATTTTAACAAAGAAATATTAATCACATTCAAATTGAATACAAATAACCACAGAAAACAAGAATTCTAACATTTATACCCAAAGGTACCCAGAAAAAATGTATTGTTTCCTTTGACTTTTTCAAACATATAGCTGTTGCATTTATTTTTTACGTTACGTTTATTTTTAAAATATCCAAATGGCTATTACATTACAACATTCAAGGTGAAAGCAAAAGCATGAGTCAGTGATTTAGTAATCTGCAGTAAAAGGCGGGGTCTAACTTTGGCAGCATCTGTAATGTGAAAGAGCCGTATTGGTGGAACTTCAGAATCAAGGTTCTCAATTTCATGCTTCTGAGAAATCATGCGTCGTGGTTCACCTAACTAGAATGCTTGAATTAATTTTATTCCTGGAAGTTTTTATCTGATTTATGATGCTAGAAGTACAGTTGATAATCCAATCCAGACCGCCAGTATCATTTATTTGTGTGTGAACTGTATGATATGACCCATTGGCTGTACATACAAAGAGAATAAGAGGGTGTCGAATACAGATCCTTGGAGTACACCACAAAGTCATGCTTCACAGAGACAAGACCAACAAATATTGTTTTTCTGTTCAACATGTGGCAAACCATTTTAAAGCCGTTCTAGAAATGAATATTATTCCAGCACTGTGGCCTTTAATAAACCAGGCTGAAAATGTACAGATATAACATATGCCCACCATTCAGGAAGCCATTTAACTGTTTCAGTGTTACTTTTATTTCTAGAATTGTACTTTAAAAGGGAACTTGATTTTGAGTTATCCAGATACAGAATTATTATCTGGGAAACTTCAGTGTCTAATGAGTAGTTAATATTTCCAATGCATATGAACCCATAAGGCTATCAAAAATGTGTTTAAAAGAGACTCTTATATTTTGTATGCATTTCATACTGGATTATTACACACGTAAACAAGGTTCTTTTGTAAAAAAAATGGTTTTATTTAGAACCATAAACACTCAAAGAACACTTTGCATGATTGAAAGTTTTTTTTTTTTTTTTGGCATCATGAAAACATTCTTCAGATTGATGGAGAACGTGCTGAAGATGGTGCCATATAGAACATTTTTGAAAAGGGTTCTATGCAGCACCGAATGGGGTTGTTCTACTATTAGGATGCTTGTAACAACAGCAGAACCCTTTTTGATGCTATATAGAACCATATATACACCATATATACCACATCCTCTCTCCCTTTTCCCTTTTAATCATGCAAAGGGTTCTTTGAGTGTTCATGGTTCTATATAGAACTATTTTCTTTACTGCAGAACTCTTGAAGAACGATATTTTTAAGTGTGTAGTTAGTCTCCTTTCTTGATCATTCTACTTAACAGCAGTTTCTTCTGAGAGATCCCTGTTTTAGAAATTATGTAACTTTACAGCCTGAGGAGTTGACAACATAATTAAAATCACTGGTTAAGAGAATCCTATTATAGTCTTTGAAGCACATTGACAATTATTCTGAGAAGTTAGGAGGAAAGAGGGTACACACTTAAGAGAGTGACAGAAAGCTAGGAGCGATATCAGTGGGAGACTTTGTTTCTTTGTAATTAAAGTTGTCAAACCTGTCAATCAGTTTGTCATTCCACTGTCGCAAACTTGTCTATCCAAGGCCGGATTAGCTCTGATGTAAACATCCAGTGTTGCTATTTTTATTGCCTGTTTTTCAGTGATGCAAAACAAAACTTGTAAAATGGCAGTAAATAAAAAGCACAGATCAGGATGGTAAAATAAGACTAAATGACACTTACTAAAACCACATAGCCTGTCAAGTGAAACTGGAATGAATAAATGCAGCCTGTACCATGCTTAATGTTCCTTTTTTTCTGGGTCTGACTGTTGGGGTTTAGCTAGCGCAGAACACTACGTCACCAGTCCCAGCCTCATTACACTCTAATGAGCTCCATTTGGTCAGCTGAGCCCAACCACAAGGCCAGCCACGCTAGCCTTTAGCTAGGGCCTCATTATCCTGGCTCCAATTGACCTACACCCCAGATTAAGGCTAAGTCACTACATCAGTATTGATAGCTATCATATGTCAACATTTGGACACATGTAATGTGTTGCTAATTTGTTTTCTGTCATGTGCTGTGAGGTGGAGGGGATGTTGAATGTACAGAACAGTAATTTACAGCTAAACTCTGACAGGCAGCTGTTCAGTCAGCTTTATAGCCATGCTGTGAGGATGTTTCAGGAGACGGAATCCACCACAGACTTGTATAGGTTGTAAATATGAATGAATCCTAAAGAGATGATGATGATGATGATGATTTGTGCGAATAGACAATGAATATGAAACACTGAACTTAATTCATTGCGACAGGCAGTTAAATCATACATGTTCACATGATGTCTGCATTACTTTTCCATCCGTTCCCATAGGCTGCAAGTGTCCTCGTTTGTCTGCTCAGTCTCATCTGCTACTCAGGTGCCTTTCATGCTGGTGGGACTGGGTAGTAAGTGGGGTAAGCAATAGAAGCTGATTCTAGTTCAGCCTTTTTGCTCTGAGCATATAGGAAAGGTTCACTATGCTCTAGGCTAGGGGGTACATGGGGATAAGGATATTTCTGGAACTGACTTTCAAAGATGTTGGTGTAATGGAATTCTATGAGGGAGTCTGCTGACTATATTTCAGGATGCTTCACCTATTATAAGGCAAAGTAATGTCCGAATGTTGGAACTTGGGTGGTAAAGACTTATAATTAATTGATGCACTGTAATAAATCACATCACAATGTGAGAAGCCCTTTTATTTAACAAACGGGCGCAAACCTGCTCCTGGAGATTTACTGGTCCTAATTTATTTTAATATTATAACATTAACAACACATGTAACAACAGGTTAACTGCTGTTGTGATGTTTTCACCATTACAGATGGATTATAGCTTATGTAAATACACGTGCCGTAGCTTCAGTTTGTACTCATGTAATTACACAAGTGTATCTTGAAAGTTATGACTGCATATTTCTCTTATGTAATTACACGTGTGTAAAACAAAGTGCTCTTTTTCCAACAAGACCGATAACAGGAAGTGTGTAATTAACTCCAGTGGGGTCCTCTCTAAGACCACTGGAGAAAATACTTCTATTTTGTATTCCTTTCTAATTTATAACCTTTTTAAACCCTTTTTGCTCTAATGACAGCATAAAGCTGGCATGGAGCCCACAAGTTTGTGCAAAGCCCCTGATCAAACCCACCCGAGAGATGTCTGAACATGAGTTTCAGTGGAAGGAATAAAAAACGAATCTGAGCTTTTTGTAAGAATGCTTTAATGGGTCAGTTACACAGATTTGTAGTTGGCACAGAGACCTAGGAATTTTGCAGAATCGCACATAGTTTACATATTTTTTTATTCCTGTTTAAATAAAAAAGTACCAGATTTTAAATGTGGTATCAGACTTTTGGAGTCCACTGTACATTCTGTGAGTACCTATGCTGTATCTACACAAGAAATTACATCTTTCCTCACATGTGTCTAGCTGTAGTCGTATTCTTGTTTTATAAAATGGTAACTTATCCATAATCAGAGGTGGACGATGTACACAAATCATGTACTTGAGTTAAAGTAGAGACACCCAAAGTAAAATATTACTCCAGTAAAAGTAGAAGTCCTTACTCTAGACCTCAACTTGAGTAAAAGTACTACAGTATTTGCCTTCAAATGTACTTAAGTATCAAAAGTAAGTACTAAAGTACTTAGTAGAGTACTAAAAGATTAATTATGATATTATTATATCCTGTTATCATTTTTGTAACAAGACTCGCTTCAGACCAGTCTTTTAATAGAACGTCATTAATTAGTGACGCTGACGTCTATTAAAATGATCAGAAGCACAAAACACTGAAGGTAAACAGTTTCCATCAGGGAGAACCGAGTGGCTCTGAAATCACTTTTTACACACAAGCAAAGTTTCAGTTTCAGATTACTTTGTAAATCAGTTACAAGCTGAACAGAAACTGGCTTTAAACTCAGGATCACAAATAAGTTTTCCTTTACTGTGTTGATCTGTATTCCTCTGTTCATAAACATAAACTAACCCAAACTAATTTACTATAAAATGAAAGTGTTTGTATGAATTCAGAAAAAAGGAAACAGGGCAGTCTCGACTGCATATGTGTACATATTTCTATATTGTGGTCTATTTACACAAAGTTAGGTTAGTTCATCATTTAGGTGACGCATGTGCTCCCAGATTTTACGCTGCCGCACTGATGTTGAACCTGCTGCACTGGGTCGGTATGACCAACAGGTCAAAACAAGCACAGAACAAAGTGATCGCTGTGCCCTGATTGGTGCTCTGGCTTTGCACTTCTTTTGTTTTGACATGTTACGTTTTTATACACACAGAAACCAAAAGGAACGACAGATTTCTCAAAATGTAGGAGTAAAAAGTCAGATATTAGACTCTGAAATGTAGTGGAGTGAAAGTAAAAAGTCGCTGAAAATGGAAATACATAAGTACAGATACATGAAAAAAAAGTACTTAAGTACAGTAACTAATTACATTTACTTAGTTACTGTCCACCACTGTCCATAATATGAGATAATAATTAATATACTGTTACAAAATGCTGTCACCATCAAAATACACTTAGTGTAAATGCGTGAGTAAAACCTGAAGTTGATACACATGTATTTACTGAAGCTGTACTGATGTAATCCATATGTAACAGAATGCAGCACCACTAGTTACATTGTTATTGCATGTGTTGTTAACATGTGATTAAACAGTTTTCAGAGACACTTTATCTGCAGTAAGACCCTTTTGCCGTGTTGAAGAGCACATCCAGCCCTGATTGAACACGTCTGATTCAGATCATTGATCCAGTTTATTAGTTAGATTAGGTGGTCTGGGCTGAAGCTGAATGCTGCAGGAAGGTAGATCTTCAAGAGAAAGGCCTCTGTTTTCACACAGAACAGAAAGTTGTCAATTCTGCTGTTTTTTAACTGCAGAATTTATCTCTAAATGCTTCCATCATTTTTTGAGTAAGCAGATGCAGAGAGAAAACAGATGCATAGAAATGTACTTCAGACCTTAGTAACCATTTATTGTTGAGCAAATGTTTCTGACGTCTAATATAAGCTGTTAATGATGTGAGTTAGAGAAGCTGAGGCAGCATTGCAGAGCTGCCTTAACACATTTGACGTGCTACTTCAACCAACATAAGCCTTTCTATTACAGCCACTGGAGCATGTGGATTTACACAGCAGCCATGAAGTGCAATTTCTGCCTGTTTTAGAGGTCCTGAGTTCAACTACACTCTTAAAAATAAAGGTGCCAGGAAGGGTTCTGCACACAATGGACAAGCTGTTTTTGGTTCCCTAAAGAATCTTTCAATGGGTGGTACTTTAGAGAATTTTCTTTTTTGTAAATGAGATGTATGAGTGTGAACAACCTTCAAAAAGTTTTGCAAAGTTCAAAGAACCTCCGCATAATAGGAAGAACTCTTAAATTGAAAAAGACCCTTTAGATTATGTAAAGGTTCTTTATACCCTTAAAAGGTTCTTCACAATCACACATCTCATTCACACACATGGTTATTTAGGGAAATAAAGCGGTTTCTCTGTGCCGTCATCTATAATATACAGCATGAAAAAGTTTGAGCGCAGCCAAAGGGCATGTTTTGTTGATTCTCTAAGAGAAAATAGGTTAAATATGACAATTACTATTTCTTTATTTAACAGTTCAACATATTGGGGAAAAAAAACTAAATATGAAATGTTTTTTTGTGTTTTATTTTCGTACTAATATATTAAATTCTGCAGGTAAACAGGAATTGTGCATTAAAATATGAGCAATTGTGCTCTCTGTAGACGATGTGCTGTTATTTTTTACTTATTAAAACAACAGAACTTGTTAAAAAAATAGATTTTAATTATTAAATATTTTAAAATTGCATATTTTAATGCTAATTTTTATTAGGACAAACACAATTTTTTATATAATGAAAGGTGCCATTGTGCTATCCAGTTTTGGCAGTGACAACTTTGTAGAGAGGTGTGAGTTTCTGGCCCCTCCTCTTTCACCCATGGTTGCTCGCTAGCAGCTAAACACAGGCACAACATTTCACACACAGATTGATGGTGTTATCCTAAGTAATAAACTATGCAACTTTAAACTATACAACTGTGCTCTGCTCCACTTGCTATCCATGTCTGGGAAGTCTCTGAGAGCACCACTTGCTTTGCTCTCACTGGCTGGAACTGATTGCAGCATTCTTTTCTACCCATAGATAGTGTTGGGTGTTTGCTATCGTCTACATAGCCAGAAACAAACAATTAATCCTGTCCTCCAAGTGCCTCACTCTGTTTGATGATGCTAATTCTGTGAGATAAAGTAAAGCTGGCATCGCCTGCTTTAGTGGAGGGCATGTGTTAGCCCTCAGCCAGTTTGTTGGCACTACTCTGCTTAATAATTTTGAGGGTTTGCCTCAGGAGGTTTCCAGCATGGGTGCTGAAGACGGAGACAAGCTGACACAGCACAGTGACTAGATACTTCCCGGTGAGTTTGGCTTGGCCTGCAGCCATCAAAAACACAGTATGTTCGATTATGATGTTGCAAAGCTAGTCTGCACCATACTGAGAGTGGATGTCAAATAGAAAGAGAGAGAAAGAGAAAGAAAAAGAAATAGAGGAGTAATATTTTACACCATCTCACTCACTTCTTTCCTCTTGATGGTGAGTCAGAGAGGCAGAAGTGAGGCCATCCATATTCATTCATATTTAAAGCAGGGGGAGCTACCAGCAGTACTAGATGAATACTTTACAAGCCTTAAGCTTCCTTTACTCTGCTGCGTTGTGTAGCAATAGTGCCGTTACTTAAGTGTGAGTGGAAGAATGACAGGAATCAGAGTTTGAGTTTAAAAAATGTCTTAGAATCATTGTTTCTCAGTTTCTTTCTGCTCCTAGAATGAAGTGAATTGTGTCGTCGGAGAGTCTTTAAAGCTTTGATTGGTTTATTTATGGAAGGCATATTTAATCATTTGATTGGCTACCAAGTGATGACGAAACAAAAGATACAGTGATCTAATGGACAGGCAGCACAGATGAGTCAGCACATGTAGATTCTGTTCTGTAACAGAACAAATAAGAAAACTGAATGTCCGAATCTTTGTGAAAACTGCATAAGTGGGTTTTAAGAATACGTTTCTTCACAAGAGCGGTTCTTGAATGAGGCCCAATGTTTCGTGAATGTGTGACCAGTGCAACATTCATCCTTTAAGAGTTAGCAATGATGATTTCTCAACATTAGATGATATTATTGATGGTGCTATTGTTGAGGTTTCTGTTTATTTTCTCAAGTAAACTCTCAAAAAGGGAAGAATAGTGGCTAATAAACTGGTTCCAGATGCTGAAAGTATGAAAAAGTTCCACCGTAGTTCCATAAGTTACTCAGTACTTGAAGGTGTAACGTGCCAGAAGGATTCTGACGCTCGTGGTTAAACAGAGAAAAACAGGCTTTACTGTTAGAATCACAATCCAGGTTCATGGTCAATAAACAGATGTGGGTCAAATCCAAAAAAGACCTCCAACACAAAAAGACAAACTGAAGGCAGTAAATCTGAAAAGGGTCAGGCAAGAGGCAGAGTAAAAAAACAGGCAGAATATGGTCACACACAGGAACGATTATACACACAGAAGAACGCTCAGTAGATCTAGAAAGATACAAAACCTCACAACTACACTATGCTAAAGCCTGGGCTTATATACTAAACTATCATGGTCATACGACAGACAAGACAGGTGAATCAATTTAATACGCTGGTGAACCAGAGCGCTGATTGGAGTGTGGGGAAAGTCCAGGAATCACTTGGGTCATGTGATCTCCCAGAGGATTCTGGGAGATGGAGTCCAAGTGTATCTCAGAGCTGGAGGGATACGTGACAAAAGGGGAAGTTCACTATTTCTTATTTCTACATAATTCAGTTATTGAGATTTAAAGAAAGGAATTTAGAGCGGTTTGACTTGAAATGTTTCATTGTAGAGAAACTTAGGAACTCTGATTTCTTTACGACAGTGGTGATAGAAACCAGGGGCTGCAATGTCTACAACATAAATGTATAGCTTTTAGAAGCATTATGTGCTTGTTCCTGTCACCACCGCTGGGAGTAATTCTGACTCAGTAGTTTTTTCTAGAATGGAGCATTTTACACCAAACCAGTTCACATTGTAGTGAATGAATTATGCAGACATTTGATGGATGTTCCCTTTAAGTCGTTTTAAGTTGCACTTTTGTATTTCTAATTGTTGTCTACATTATCTAGGTTGTCTTTTTTTAAATTTAGGTCATTGTTTCATATGAGCAACAGCACTTTTACTGGATTTGACTCTACTCACCTCTAATAAAAACCCCAAGTCAATTTTTTACTCATTAAATTCTAGTTTATATGCTTCTGGCTTCAAAAACCTCATTCATCATCAATGTTTTTGAGATCTTTTGTGCCACAGTTAGAGAGGTGCAGTTAAAATGACTCAGAGTCACAGATATGCTGATTCTGGAGGTGAAGTGTGTGTGTGTGTGTGTGTGTGTGTGTATATATGTGTGTGTGTGTCACTGCAGCACTCACAGTGGCTCTGCAGACAGTCATGTTTTGGTCCCCAGGGCAACAGCTCTGTACTTCACTACACAGGTGTCCAAAAAAGCACAGCGGGGTGAGAATACAAACACTGAAGGGTGAAGCGACTGTGTGCTGTTTCAACAGCAGGAACTCATCTCTTGTCAAGGCCACAGTTACATGTTCTAGTCTGTATTCATGAAGAACATGAGAACAAAGATGTACTGCAGTAATTCAGATGATAATCTGAAGCTGCAGGAGCTACAAGGGACTATTTTGGTGTATATATGTGCATGTGTGAGTGAGTGAGTATGGAAAGACCAAAAGCATTAAAAAAACTACCACCAGTCTTCCTAATTTGGTTTATGGATGCAAAGGACTGTACACAGTCACTGTCAGTCCTACAGGTGTAATATGGAGTCTCATGATAGAAAAATGATCCACAGGGGAAAAGTTTGAGGGACAATGGTGCATTTATTCAGTCCCACGACATCAGCTAAAAGCTTTGTTTCATCTGCCAAGGTTGCTGTGATAATAATTCATTTTGTACAGATTGTAGTCCATCTGTTTCTCTATGTAATTTGTTAGTCTGTATTTACCCCATTATTCAATGGTCAGCATCCCCACAGGGCCACCATGGAGGTTAACTACCAGGTGTTATTTGGGTAGCATTGTAGTGAAATGTATAAAAAAGTGGACCTAATAAAATGGACAAAGACAGTAGATATGAGCTAGGTACCTAATAAAGTGACCAGTGGGTGTGTGTTTTAATAATAATAATAATGATGATGATAATAATAATAATACTTATTATGATGATGATTATTATTATTGTTGTTATTGTTATTTTTATTGTTGTGACTGTGAAACATTAACAATATGTATGATTGACCATAATGGAATGAATTGTGTATGTTTTGATGTACTATTACAATAAAATTGCAGTAGCCATACAGTAATGTGTTTTATACAATCTAATCTGGCTGTACTGTAAATGTTTTCCTGTAACTTAACATGGGATGTTGTATAGAACTTAAACACACATTTAAAGTGTCCTACCAGCCTGAAAGCAGTACACTGTATGAGAAATTACACACTCAGCTTTGAACATCTCATTTACAGCTCACGGAGCACAGTGTGGTATAACTATTAGAGGTAATAAGCTTGAGACATGGTCTTAAAATGACAAAAAGGCTCTTTGAAGTGATAAATGAGATGAAAAACTTTGTGAATTTGAAGACATTTTGGGCTAACTGTGTGTGTTTAGGGGAGGGTAGACTTATTAGGGTGGGAACAAACAGGGTAAAAAATATAAATCAACCTAATTCCTCATGAAGGCGGAGCTCAAAGTAGGGGGCGAGCATGGCTCAGCATTGTCTGAGGAGCAACAAGTGTGTTGTGAGCCGGAGGATACAATATAAGTTAGCATGGCTTAAATCTCCCACCATAAACTTTCAATGTCGTTTAAATTTTAACTGTAGATGTGTGCCATGCAGATTTCATATGGTAAAAAGAGAAAACCAGAGACAAGAGAAAACCAGTTCTGTTAGCTAAGGACTTTTCCAGCTAGGTTGTTTTGCAGGCATTAAAAGAGCACAGGCTGGAGAAACCTGGGGAAATTTTAAAGTGCCTGTACCCCTGTTTTCTGGTGAATTTCACCTCAGTTCAGCACCAAAAGTTAAACAAGTAGTCGCTAGACATTCTCACTACAAGTCCCCAGCAATATTAGTGACTAGTTAAAGGGACAGACAGCTTTATTATGGCTGAGTATTGTTTGGTAGGCACTGTCTTTCTGTGCATGAACTTTTCTATTCAGCTGTACTTTCATATTCAGATTTCTGGCAGGCTTGTGGCACTCTGACTCTCTTGAGCCTCTGCTGTGTGTTGCTGCAGGCTGTAGGTGTGTGTATGTGTGTGTTGATGGGGCTGGCACAGCTGGAGCTGAATCAGAAAGGGTGCCTTAGGTTGCTCCTGAACAGTCGCTACAAGAGACGCACACATGGGCAGTGTGTGTACGTGATTATGATTCTGAAATCCAGAGGTTAGTTTGTATATGTGTGTCTTTGGCATCTAAGAAGTGCCATGCAAAGCCATTTATCTGAGCAGCAAATGTTGATTAACGTTAGAATAAACAAACAGTGTGTTGTGATTTGATGTGTGTGTGTTGTGATTTGATGTGTTTGTGTTGTGATGTGTGTGTTGTGTGTGTGTTGTGATTTGATGTGTGCGTGTTGTGATGTGATATGTGTGTGTGTATGTGTTGTGATTTGATGTGTTTGTGTTGTGATGTGTGTGTGTTGTGATTTGGTGTCTGTGTGTGTTGTGATTTGATGTGTGTGTGTGTGTTGTGATTTGATGTGTTTGTGTTGTGATTTAATGGGTGTGTGTTGTGATTTGATGTGTTTGTGTTGTGATTTAATGTGTTTGTGTTGTGATGTGATGTGTGTGTGTGTTGTGATTTGATGTGTTGTGATTTGATGTGTGTGTGTTGTGATTTGTTATGTGTGTTGTGATGTGATGTGTGTCTGTGTGTGTTGTGATTTGATGTGTGTGTGATGTGTGTGTGTGTGTGTTGTGATTTGATGTGTGTGTGTTGTGATTTGATGTGTGTGTGATGTGTGTGTGTGTGTGTGTTGTGATTTGATGTGTCAGTGTTGTGATTTGATGTGTTTGCGTTGTGATGTGTGTGTGTTGTGTGTGTATTGTGACTTGATGTGCTTGTGTTGTGATGTGTGTGTGTTGTGTGTGTGTTGTGATTTGATGTGTGCGTGTTGTGATTTGGTGTCTGTGTGTGTTGTGATTTGATTTGTGTGTGTGTTGTGATGTGTGTGTGTGTGTGTTGTGATTCGATGTGTGTGTGTTGTGACTTGATGTGCTTGTGTTGTGATGTGTGTGTTGTGATTTGATATGTGCGTGTTGTGATTTGGTGTCTGTGTGTGTTGTGATTTGATTTGTGTGTGTGTTGTGATGTGTGTCTGTTTGTGTTGTGATTTGATGTGTGTGTGTTGTGATGAGTGTGTGTTGTGATTTGATGTGTGTGCTGTGATTTGATGTGTGTGTGTGTTGTGATTTGATGTGTTGTGTTGTGAGTTGATGTGTGTGTGTTGTGATTTGATGTGTGTGTTGTGATGTGATGTGTGTCTGTGTGTGTTGTGATTTGATGTGTGTGTGATGTGATGTGTGTGTGTGTGTGTGTTGTGATTTGATGTGTTTGTGTTGTGATGTGTGTGTGTTGTGTGTGTTGTGACTTGATGTGTTTGTGTTGTGATGTGTGTGTGTTGTGTGTGTGTTGTGATTTGATGTGTGCGTGTTGTGATTTGGTGTCTGTGTGTGTTGTGATTTGATGTGTGTGTTGTGATTTGATGTGTATGTGTTGTGATTTGATGTGTGTGTGTGTTGTGATGTGATGTGTGTCTGTGTGTGTTGTGATTTGATGTGTGTGTGTTGTGATGTGTGTGTGTTGTGATTTGATGTATGTGTGTGTTGTGATGTGATGTGTGTCTGTGTGTGTTGTGATTTGATGTGTGTGTGTGTGTTGTGATTTGATGTGTGTGTGTGTTGTGATGTGATGTGTGTCTGTGTGTGTTGTGATGTGTGTGTGTTGTGATTTGATGTGTGTGTGTTTAATGTTCCTTGAAGTTCAGTATTTCCAGTTACCATGTTTATTTCAACACAACTTCATGAAGTTAAATCAGGTGCTGCTGATGGAATTTAACACATCTGTTCAGTGGCTGGAGAGCAGTAAGATATCTAGAACCAACCTTATTTTTAACTTTTTTAAAACGACAAAGAAAAAAAATATCTTGCATTTTTTTTTACTGACACTGTTGTGCCAATTGTGTCTTCTATCAGTACTTTGATGTTTTTACATTTTGCCATAATATGAAAACACCAGTTACGATTTCCATTGTGTTAAAATTTCATGATGAATTAACCAACAGAAATGGTTCAAAATGAATAAAAGATCTTGTTACATTACAAGTTAAGAATGTTCTTCTGTAACATTGGGGAGCGATGATGAGGTGGACGCATGTGTCGCAATAAGCGAGATTTATTAAGGGCAAATGCAGAGTCAGGGTCACAGAGCCAACATGGATTGAACAGGGAACAGACATGACAAAAGAAACGTAGGATAAACAAACAATGGAGGCTGGAAGAAACAAACATAGACCAAACAGCATGAGAATATAATACAAAGACCAGCAAACTCACAGGGGAAAACAGGGTTTAAATGCAGGGAAACAACGAGGGTTAACAATACACAGGTGGTAAACGCAGGTGGTTACAATCAGGGGCAGGGTCTGAAAACAAGGGGGCAGGGCCAAGAAGAAACAAAACAAAGGAACATGGCCTGGACTGACAGTTAAGCACAAGCACATGGACAGGATTGGGATAAATCAGTCGTGACATCTTCCTTCTCCTGTCAAGTTACCATTTTGGAGATTTTGTTCCGACAGCACCGATATGTATATATGTATTTATTGTAATGTTATATAGAGTTTTACTGGTAAAAGCACACTTACTGCCTACATAAATAGTTTGAAGCCATTATCTTAGCTGAGGTCCCCTTCGGATTAGTGTTACATTAGCAGGTGGGGACATGCAATTTTACCACAAGACCTCTGCAGTGTTAATGAGGTTAATGAGCATTTTGCATGGGATAAGACATCTCGGTATAAATTACAGAGAGGCCTGGCTAATTGATTTACACATTACCATCAAACCAAAAAACTTCCATATGCAATAAGTTCACCTGCTCTTAAGTAGAAAATAAGTCCTACATTTAATTTAATCATAGTTTCATTTACCTTAGCCAAGCTTGAAGTAAAGGCACTGTGTAATTAGAATTTTTATCAACTTGGAAATATATGGACAGCAGTTTTAGAGGAACTTACCACTTCAGAATTGCTCACAGTGGTGGTGATAGAAACCAGACCCTCACAGAGATGTATGACAGGAACGTTTCGGAAAAGGTTTCAGCTAAAATATTATTGTAAACTACATTTGCATGCAGGTGCTGTGCTGTCTATTAGCTATTACTATCACCATCATTGTAAAGAAAATCTGAGTCTGTAGGTTATTTCACAATAAATCTCTCTCTCTCTCTCTCTCTCTCTCTCTCTCTCTCTCTCTCTCTCTGATATAAGAGCCTTGGGGTTAGTGGGTGAGAGTGTGAGTGAGATGTCTTCCTATCATAAATATCTCTTTATCTCCGCCTGTTCTCACGACTCAGCAGCATGCTGAAATCACATTATTGGCACAAATGCTGCAGTTTGATTGGTTCATCGATTAGTGCTTATATCCAGAGGCGTGAGGGGAGCAGAGGAGATGAGATCAGCAGAGATTAACTGTTGAACAGTTCATTCATCTGCCTAAATCATTCATACATTTCACACTTCATAACTCCTGTCCTCGCAGATTTACAAGCTGATTACATCCCACGATTTCTGTTAAATGACCAGTTTATCAGAAAATGAAACGTACACAAAAGTATAGCTAAAAAGTGACAGACATACTGAAACCTAAATTAGATCCATCTTCTTGTCTGTTTTCATAGATAACAGTAGGAGTATGCCGTACAGTGTCAGAACCACATTAGCAAGTCTAATTGAGAAGATTACTTAACAACTTTAAGGCAAAAATAACAAGTCTTCACACTCAAGTCTCGAGTCAAGTGCCAAATCAGAATAGTCCAGAGTCAGTACAGGCGAGTCTCAAGTCGAGTCCCAAGTTAACAGTGCTAATCATCAAATCCTAAACAAGACAGTGTGTATTCTTCAGCTAATTTAAGGCCATAACACTGAATAAAGGTAACAGTACTACAGCCTCTTCATGACAGTATGTTGTTAGTAGTGTGCAGCTGTATATAATTTTTTATTAGTATTTTTTCTTCAACCCTTCCAACTAAAACACAAAATCCATGGTACACAGATTACCATGAGAGGCAAACTGTATACACAAAGAGTAGTACAGCTACATATGTAAAGAATTTAAAAAGTCCTCTCGAGTCAAGTCTAAAGTAATCAAATTGGTGACTTGAGTCAGTCGAGTCCAAGTCATAATACTCGAGTCCACACCCTTGCTAGTTAGTGGGGGTGGAACGCGATTCGATTCCTGATTCTGGGCTCACGATTCAACATTGTTATGATATTTTTGAACAGAGTTCAAATGAAGAAAAATGACCACTGTAATTGTGCTGTTGCGCTACCAAACGGCACCACAGCTGAGAGGAGGAGTGCTGGAGGGAGTTGATGTTTGGGGCTGAGCTTTGGCAAACTGATGTTGAGACAGTCGCATTAGAGCTTTATTCTCTTTTTATGCCTTGTCACATCTCCGCAAAGCATTGTCACAGTTTTGCATTGTAATATCACAAGGTCACCACACATTATCGCACCTCTGCTTGTCAGCTTCATTCAGAGGTGGAACATTCAGGTCCAGAAAGTAAAAATCCAAGAATTTTCTTCCAACTGCCTGGACACGTCTGCTTCTGGTTTGCAATAATTAGAAAAGACAACCAGTCAGAATTAAAACCTGGAGAGAGTTTTTACGTTGTGAACCTGAATTTTCTGCCTCTGGCTGTATTAGCCTCATAGCTCCGGTGCAAAAATAAAGAAGTCAGCTTCAGACACCAAACATATCCTGAAAAATCTGACCAGATTGGGGTTAAAGGGAATATTGTGTGTGTTAGAATTTTTTTGCAAAGCCATTCTTTGAATGTCCATCTTTCATCTTGTTCTCTTGTCTTTTCATCACTTCAGGACTCCTCAGTCACTCTGTGTGCTTTTCCATCTCATCTTTTGCTTTCTTCCTTCGCTTCTCTCTCTCTCTCTCTCTCTCTCTCTCTCTCTCTCTCCATCTCCCTCTTTAAGATTGAAACTTCAATGAAGACACTCTTTTTCAGACACAGTGTTAAGTCTCTCTCTCTCTCTCTCTCTCCCTCTCCCTCTTTCTCTAAGATTGAAACTTCAATGAAGACACTCTTTTTCAGAAACAGTGTTAAGTCTCTCTCTCTCTCTCTCTCTCTCTCTCTCCCTCTCTCTCTTTCTCTAAGATTGAAACTTCAATGAAGACACTCTTTTTCAGAAACAGTGTTAAGTCTCTCTCTCTCTCTCTCTCTCTCTCTCTCTCTCTCTCTCTCCCTCTCTCCCTGCAGGTATCCCTTCCCCACTGTGTTCAGTTCATGCAGTAAGAAGGACCTGCTGGTCAGCTTGGAGAAGGGAGTGGGCATGTGCCTCTTCAACATGCCTGAGGTCAAAGTGCTCTACGGGGGGCAGAAGTGTGGGAACGGATACGTGGAGGAGGGAGAGGAGTGTGACTGCGGTGATCTGGAGGTACGTCTGGGTGTGTGTGTAGATGAACTCTTTCTGTCATCCTTTCATGTGTGGCAGTGAAAACTGGGTCAAGCTGAGAATGTTGTCCAGAGAATGTTGATTTATTAATAGATCTGAAAGGGAGAAAATAAGGGAGAAATTTAAGAAAAGCAAAAAACATTGAAGAAGAACCTAAAGAAATGCTCTGATATGAAAATGACAGAAACACTAAATGTTCAGAGGTTTGTAGACGCATCACCCAGGGTTTCTTCTGAATTCAAGGGAATGATAAGATATTTTGTCCCCCCTTTGCTGCTGTAACAGGCTCTACTCTACTGTGAAGACTTTACACTAGATGTTAGAGCATTGCTATTAGGATTTGATTGCATTTGATTGCACACAAGAGCATTAGTGAGGTCAGGTACTTACGTTGGATGATTAATTCTGAATCACAAAAATTACTATAACTCATAGTGGGACAGGATGGTGCTCCATCACTTCAGAGAACACAGTTCTGCAGCTCCACAGCTCAATGCTGGGGGGCTTTATATCTCTCTAGTCTCTGCTTGCCTTTGTGGACTGTGCCGTACTGGCAATGCTTTTCTATGGAGATTATAAAGCAGTATGTGCAGTTGAATGCCTTTGTCCACAGCAGGTGCACCTTAACCCCTTAACAAGCCAAGTTTTATTACATTTCTATAACCTAAGAATAGCTCCATTAGTTTGCATTGAACTCCCTGTTATTACTGAATAATAAGGCTTTGTATGAAATACAGATGGATTGTTTAGGGGTTAAAGTAGCTGAATTCACCAATTAGGAGGGGTGACTGGATATTTTCTGTCTTATTTTATATACTCTGCAAGGGCAGCAGCTGGTCAGTCAGAGTAGGAATAACCATTTGAACATATAGCTTGGTATCTACTGCTTTCCCCTCTGTCTGGAAGAATCAAATCATCCTCCACGAGAAGCGGAGGTTGTTTGATAGGGTGCCCAAAAACAGTTTTTGATTAGGGCTCCCAAAAGTTCAGATGTGAGGGTCTAATGAGGACATTGGTTTTGTGTGTGTGTGTGTGTGTGTGTGTGTGTGTGTGTGTGTGTTTGCATACAAACAGCACACCTCTCTCTCCGAGCATTCACACTGCTGCATGAGTCATGGATGAGACAAGTCTGATGTTGTCATCTGACCACACTGGGAGAAAAACCCAGAAATCTGCATATAACACAGGCACATGTGTGTGGCAGAAAAGTGAGGAGTGGGTTCTGTTAGTGACAAAGTCCTGAAGCCATTTGATCAGTCTCAATGTCTGTTTATTTTTGCTTTTTTGCTGGCAACTCATAATGCAACTCATAATGCAATGACAGATCACAAGCGTGTTGTGTTTGTTAGTGTGCATGCCAGGGGATCTGTGTGCTTGTGGTGGGTGTGGTGCGTGTAAGAACAGCACTGATCATTCAGCCTGCGTCATTAAGAAGAATTCGTTTCTTCTAGTTCCATAAATGCTGTTGAAAAAAAGTAATGCCTGGAAAACTATTGTTTTGGTAGTTCACATCCAGTTCACACACTTTTCACATGGCTCACACACACACACACAGTGCACATTGCCTGAGAAACTGTCGTGTTGATAGTTCACTTCCAGTTCACACACACTACATTAAATTCACACACACACGCACACACAAACACAGTGTACACTGCCTAGAAAACTATTGTGTTGGTAGTTCACTTCCAGTTCACACACACTACATACAATTTACACACACACACATACACACACACACACAGTGCACATTGCCTGGAAAACTATTGTGTTGATATTTCACTTCCAGTTCACACACTTTACACGACACACACACATACACACACACACACAGTGCACATTGATAATAGAAAAAGCACCATTCTGCAGGCAGTTCTGATTTTAGTGATCTTAGTAATCTACACTGAGCTAAGCTGTATTGGAATAAGAACTCCCAGAACCTGCTGCGTCAGTTATGATTTATGTTATGTACAAATCACTGGTTACAAGTTCCAAAAGTGATGTGGTCACAAACACTGAGTCTTTTAGACCACAAGGCATTTAAGGGCAAAGCGTCCTTTTATTTACTTTTATTCTCTACAAAAACCTTGACAAAATGAAAAAACACAATTTCTCTGTTATGGTTGAATCATAAAACATGTGAAAATAAGAAAAACCCAATGCAAGAAATGGTTCACTAGGTAAAATGCAAATAAAAGCAGTAAGCAGTGACTTCTAAGCTGTCAGTTACAGTTATCTAATTAAAAACAGCCTTTTACCTTATCAACTTTATTGACTTTTGTAAATAAACATTCATTCCACATTTATTGCTTGCAAAAATTGGGACAAGTGTTATGTAAAACTGGGAAGTTGTGAAATAATCAAAAATGCCTGTTTTGGAACTTTCCACAAGTAAAGAATTGAATAGGTTACAAGTGATGCCAACCTGTTCGGGTATTAAAGGAACATTCACAAAAGGCTCAGTCATTTACATACAAGGATGGGTCAAGTGTTTGCCACTTTGCGAAAAATGCTCTACAAGTAAATAGTCAAATAGTTTAATAACAACATTTCTCAATGTATAATTCCAAGGACTTCACTAGGGATTTCACCGTCTACAGTCCATAACATTATTAACAAAATTTGAGAATCAAATGCCACTGACCTTCAATCCCTCAGACATCCCTGCATAAAAGGACATGCTTCTGCAGTGAATATAACCACATGGGCTCAGGAATACTTTATAAAACCTTGTCAGTAAACAAAGTTTGTCACAGCATGTACAATTCAAGTTAAAACTCTGCTCCTCAAATAGGAAACCATATATCAGCAACATCCAGAAACTGCTTACTTGCAACTCTGCAAAGTGGAAATATATTGTGATCTCATGAGTTCACCTTTCAGATTGTTTTTGGAAATAAAGGATGTCATGTTCTCCAGGCTAAAGAGGAGAAGGGCCATCCCAAATGTTACCAACATAAAGTTCAAAAGTGTATGTCATGATAGGGGTGTGTTATTGCTGATGTGCCAAAACCTTAATAAACCCTGAATATGTCTTCCTTAAAATAAACCTTTCTGGGTAACACTGGGTTACTGCCTCTCTGCCTCTCTCTCTTCAGGAATGTATGAACCCCTGCTGTAATGCCAGCACCTGCACTCTGAAGGGAAATGCAGTGTGTGCACATGGCCAATGTTGTGAAGATTGTCAGGTAAGTGACACAGACACACCGCATTTATTCATTACTGTTCTAAAAGGTTCTGATAAAGTACTGATACGATGATTAGAGGGGAATTCCGCTGATGTAAACAATAATTCAGAGTGGTTTAATGTCAATGGGGCAGTCATGGGCTGGAGCTGAGGGAATCAGCCCTGTGACCGGATGGTCGCCGGTTCAATCTCGTTACCTGACAGTCTGTGACTGAAAACCACCATTGAACCTACACCTGTCTTTTGACTTTTTATATGTAATGTTGATGATAGTAAAATAGGGAAAAATCTAAAAAATGAATGTTTCTCTGAGGACTATTTTGCCATAGAATGTACTACACAAATATCTTAGGGCAATGGTTTATCACAAAACTACTGTAAAACAGTGTTTCAGTCATCAGACAGTGTGTTCATTGCCATTTCATCTAAAGCTATTCTGTAAGCGAACTTTTCGAGCCATTGAACTCTTCAGATGTCTAGTTCCTATCACTACCACTATGAACAATTCCAAATCAGAAAGTTTCTCTAGAATTGGACATTTCACACCAAATCCTAAATGACTTTGTTAACCATTTAATTATGCAGAGAATTTGAAAAAAAATACGGAGTTCCCCTTTAAAATGACAGAATGAGTCAGAGGGGGAAATAAGTGCTAACTGTTTGTTTATGTATGTGGGTTGATGTGTGTGTTCAGTTGAAGCCTGCAGGTACACCGTGCCGAGAGTCCAGTAACTCATGCGATCTGCCAGAGTTCTGCACAGGCTCTGACCCTCACTGTCCGGCCAACGTTTACCTGCATGATGGCCATGCCTGCCACAGCGTAGATGGCCACTGCTACAACGGCATTTGCCAAACACATGAGCAGCAGTGCATCACACTCTGGGGCCAGGGTGAGTTACAGCACTGCTCACAGGCCAAAAGGAATGTTAAATACTGATAGTGAATCATGCTTCCTGTTGATGAACAACCTCTTACTAGTTTATCCTTCCAGCCGTATGAGAAAGCCTTTTCATTTCTGTATATCTTTGTGTTTTGTATAAATTTGATCATATTTAAGATGGTAACAGTAAGTATTATAGCTGTCTCCCTACATTGAGCACAACCTCAGCTAATAAAAAATCTTTATTAATTAGGACTTTGCAGATATGTCACTTTTACAGATGTATGCAAAGTTTGAAGTAAACGCAACATCTGTAGAAAATTCTTTCAAAAATACGGCCATTCCAAAAGCTTTAGTTTGCAATTCTTGAAGTAGCTTATTATGGATTTTGAGGTATGTTTTGGATCATTGTCCTGTTGTAGAAGCCAGTCTTTTTTCAGCTATAATTTCTTGAGTGACTGTGATATTTGCTTCAAAAATATGCTGATATAGTGGAACCCATTCACTAAATTCCGTTTACTCGTGTAATGTTTCCTATGCCACTGGCTACTACCAACTCCCAAAGCATAACAGATCCACCACCATGCCTAACATTTGGCAAGGTTTTCTTTTCATCAAACACCTTGGGTGATTGTGGCCAAAGAGTTCCATTTTTACTTCATCAGTTCACAGCACTTCTTTCCAGAATGTCTCTGACCCATCTAAACTTAGCACAAAAAGTAAGGAAATTTGTGTTTGTTAGATTATTACTTTGTTGTGTGAGGGTAGAGAGCAGGTGGAAGAGAATCTGGAGAGGTGGAGGTTTGCACTGGAGAGGAGAGGAATGAAGGTCAATAGAGACAAGACGAAATACATGTGTATGCAAGAGAGGGAGGCAGGTAGAAAGGTGAAGATGCAAGGAGTAGAGGTCGTAAAGGTGGATGACTTCAAATATCTTAGGTCAACCATCCAGAGCAATGGACAGTGTAGAAAAGAGGTGAAGAAGAGGGTGCAGGCAGGATGGAGTGGGTGGAGACGGATGTCAGGGCTGATGTGTGACAGAAGGATAGCAGCAAGAGTGAAAGGGAAGGTTTACAAGACAGTAGTGCGTCCTGCTATGATGTACGGTTTGGAGACTGTGGCTCTGTCTAAAAGACAGGAGGCTGAGCTGGAGGTTCTGGAGGATCTGTCTTCTACAGATTTGCAGTGAAGGTTTGCAGGATGATATGGCAGACGGCTCTCTGCCCAGTCAATCCGGAACAGACTGCATGCAGCCATTCTCCAGTCTCATCAGGCTGCCAGGAGGCCTGCCATGATTGCCCTTCACCATCAGGCCCGTTTGCACTGGTGTCAGCAACACGTGCACTAGAACCTGAACATGTGGTGGAACGTTATGTTCAGCGATGAGTCCACATCTTTTGGTGGAGGCAGTGTGATGGTGTGGGATGGCATCTCCCTTACTGGAAAAATGAGGCTTGTCATCACTGAAGGCAATCTCAATGCAGAGAGATATCGAGATGAAATTCTGCAACCAGTGGCAATCCCATATCTCCACAGTCTTGGTCCGAACTCTATCCTCCAGGATGACAACGCTCGCCCCTACAGAGGGTTTATGGACCCAGAGTGGAGAGGATGGAATGGCCTGCAAGCAGTCCTGACGTAAACTCCATTGAACACTTGTGGGATCACCTTGGGTGTGCTGTTCGTGCCAGAGTGACCAACACATCCACATTGGCTGACTTGTGACGAATGCTGGTTGTAGAATGGGATGCCATCCCACAGCAGTGTGTGACCAGGCTGGTGACCAGCGTGAGGAGGAGGTGCCAGGCTGTTGTGGCTGTGTATGTTTCCTCCATACACTACTGAAGCTCCTGTTAAATTAATAAATTGTCAAATTGCCAATATGTCTTGTTTCTTCAAACTTCAATCATCCAGTCCACCAAACACCAAACAAGTCAATGGCAGAATAAGCTGTTTGGCATTAGCAGAGAGGATTTGGCAAATTGTTCATGGGCGTAACCCCCAAATTCTCAGCTCTAATGCTCATCCCACAATGCATGTTCCTTACAAACGTGGCACCATTTAAAAGGGAAACTAACAGGCATTCCAATGGCATAAGGTTTATTGCCAAGAAGCATTGTTACAACAAAGTAATAATCTACCAAACACAAATTTCCAAAGTTTAGATGTTGTTTTACATAATTCGCACATTGAATTTTTGATGAGGTCATAGGTTTCCTCATGTTTCTTTCTCTTGATGCTTCCACATAGTTCATGTTTTATAAGCAATGCTGTACAGTAAAAGTACCATCACTGCTGTATCAGCTAAACCTTCCTTCAGGTCCTTTGCTGTCATAATGAAGGTTTTGTGTCGCCTTTCTGTCCAGCATACAAACAGCTCTATTTGAGAGTTTTCTTAGTCTTTCAGATTTAACCTTATTGTCCACACTTCCCCTTAACTGCCATTTCTTAATGACATTCAGACAGTGATAATCACCAACTGGAAGGGCTTTGATATCTATATACTTATTGCCTTCGCCTGAGCTGTATACGTGAATGAGCTTCACTTTCAGATTAGCCAGCTGCTTAGAAGAGACCATGGTTGTTAAGTGTTAGCATAAGTTGGATGAGTCCGAGAATTTACAATGCTCTGGAAGTGTCATCAGGTGACAGTTCTAATGGCAATGCTTGACCTGCCTAACCAGTCCTAACAAAGCTGGGTTAGTTAATCTAAAGTAACTGTGTATTACAATTTACATAGAACTGCTTTTTTTTTTCAAATAGTTTGCAGAATTTGTGTTCTGTTCACTTCAAAAATCAACCAAATTTGTGATATGCCTAGAAATTCTTGTCCAAACTTTTGCCATACAGCTGTATACACTACAATACATGATAAGCAAAAAACACAAAGCACAAACATCTTTACATGTTTGATTAAAACAAAGCTTTTGAAAGCCAGTAAGATGATAGATATGTTAGATAAAATCGGAAATTCATACCAAACAAGCAGTTTGAAACAATGTGCAGGAGGACAGACTCTACACTCTCCCAAAGAACTGAGAAGTAATACTCCAGAAAGAGTCCCACCAGCAAGGTGGATGCTTTGATGGGATTGAACTGAGATTAAGCTACACTAAGCTGAATGTGAACTCACCATTTCAGAGCGAATGCCTTGAACAAGGTTGTGTGGAAAGTTACATGTATTCAGGGATATGTTTTAGTGGAGAGTTGGACTTTGGTGCTTTTAGAAAGGACTGTTCTTTTTTTTTTAATATTGTTTACTGTTCAGAAGCTCACACAGATTTTAGATTTCTTGATAAACATGTAAGAGGGACTACAGAGAGTAACTCTAAGCTTAAGGGTGTGTGGGGGCATGCATGGTTATGTGTTTGCATGTGTGTCTCCTGTAGGTGCAAAGCCTGCTCCAGGCATCTGTTTTGAGAGGGTGAACTCAGCGGGAGATCCATATGGGAATTGTGGAAAAGACTCCAAGGGTTCATTCGCTAAGTGTGAAGAACGGTGAGACCAAGTTTTTTTCTTTCTTCCTCTCTGTTTAAAAAAAAACAACAAAAAACAAAACAAAATAACAGGGTATATTGAAGAGGAGAAGGGAAGGAGAAAAGACTGATAAAAAAAATTGTCTCTTTCGTTGCACTTTCTGTACAAAAGTGCTCTTTTGCACAGAATCCTGTCTGTTTGGTGATGTGCATGTTCAACTGAGACCTGCAGGTACATCCTGCAGAGTCAAAAACAAACTGTGATCTAAAAAGGAACCACTGGAAGTGGCACTACAATTTACATAAACAGGTAGCACTTGTTAAACATTTTTGTTTTAATTGGCAGGTGCTTCAGATGCTTCAGTGATCGTCTACTGATTGACGTAATTGCTGTAATTACTGAAGTGGACAGAGATAGAGAGAGAGAGAGAGAGAGAGAGAGAGAGGGAAAGGGAGAGAAAATAGTTGATTACTTTTGCATAAAACAAAACTGTAGCCGTGCTCTCTTTCTCTCCCTCTCCCTCACTCTCTTGCTCTCTCTCTCTCTGTCAGGAGAGCGTGAGAAACTCTCCTCTCAGGGCAGTAATTGGTCTGCAGTGGCCAGTATGTCTCATTATTTTGCTTAGTTCTTGGCTCCAGAGGAAGAAACGATGTGTGAATACACATCAGAACGCTCTACCATTAGGCCTTCTATTTACTTTGTGTTCTGTATTTCCTAAATACCTTCCTATTTGCAGATGTACATACTGATAAGCATTATTATAATACATAATAATAATGTATAAACTAACAATGAGCCCCATATATTTGTTGAATTTGCACTTATTAAGGGGTTGTCAGGTGTTTACAAGCTTACTATCATTCATTATAGTTGCAGTAGTTCTTCTCTTCTGGAAGAAATCAGGATTAGAGTATTTAAATGAATTTAACCCTTGTGTGGTGTTGATTTTGTTTCTCAGTGGTCTGGTGGACCACCACATTGATGTTTTTCTTAAATCAGTACAGTCATAACAATTTATGTAAAAATACCAGCTGTTTAAAATATCACAAATGGCCAGCGTAGGGTTCTCCTTTAGCAGCTGTAGCCAGTCAGCAGCCTGTGCATGTTGTCCACACACACACACACACACACACACACACACTAACAGCAGGCCATGTAGGAGGAGAATAGAGTGAAGGACACAGCACCTCCACACTTTTATTTCCCGTGGGTTCAGCCCAACACCACATGTGTAATATAAATGTGTGTGGGGGGGGGTGTTCAGTATGAAGTAATTGAAAAAGTGTTGTTTTATATGTACTTCACAGAAAATGAGCAAATGCCAAGGAATCTGGGGTTGAAATAATAATAAATTGCATCTTTTTTTCTTTTGGAAAACATTGAAAATGGGTCCCACACACCTGAACATCACACAAGGGTTAATTGGTTCTTTCTTAGTCCTGCTTTCCTTTATTGTTGTTTTAAATACATTCATGGAACAGAGGTACCTGCAGCGGGAAGATAGTCCCTACTATTATACTTTTTATATAACATTACATAGAAAATGAATATGGTATTTTTTAAACTATGGGTAAATATAGTCCCCAAAGGAGCATTGCTTATTTAGATTTTTACTTGGTTTGCTTTTTGGATGATAAATAAAATAAATAATAAATCAAATAAAATATTGGTTTTGTATACATTACAAGTTCTGGTTCCTATCACCACCACTTCAAAGAAGTGAGTCGTTAAGTTTCTCTACAATAAGCCATTTCACATCAAACTACTCTGAATGACTTTGTTTGCATCTCAGTGGCTACATTATGCGGACATTTTGGAAAATTGGTGAAATTCTCCTTTAACCTTTTCATTGATAAAATAAGCTAAACTGCGTGTCACTGTATTGCTTTGCAGAGACGCAAAATGTGGGAAGATACAGTGTCAGGGTGGGGCTAATCGTCCGGTGATTGGCACTAATGCCGTCTCCATAGAGACAAATATCCCCCTGCAGGAGGGTGGGCGGATCCTGTGCCGGGGGACCCATGTGTACCTGGGAGACGACATGCCCGACCCAGGCCTGGTTCTGACTGGGACCAAGTGTGGAGAGAACATGGTGAGAGCACTGTGTGTCTGTACACTGTCTGAGTTTGGGGACATTTGACTTTTCAAAATGTTCTTAATTCAGATGAGCATATTTCTGTATTAGTTTGCACAAGTCATATAGTTTTTACATGTTTCTTTGCAAAAATGAAAGAAATTGAAAGAACAGATGGGAATGATGTCAAAGCCCACACATTTTATCGCCTTGTTGTGATGTCTGCACTCATCAGAACTAAAATCTTTCAGCTGTTTAAACCATCTTTAAACCAAAAGAGTTTCAATGTGTGTTTTTAATGACAGTCTGAAGAAAGAACTCTCAAACCATTATTTTGGTAAAACTCTTCATATTCAAAGCATTAAAACAATAAGCTCTGTTGTGTGTTAACAAAAAACCTTTGCCAGTCTTAATTAACCCATTTATTCCAAAACTTTACTTCTCAGATGTCCTTGTGATGCAAATTTATGCAATTTCAGACACAGACAAAGCACTTCTTGTAAGTCGCTCTCTGGATAAGAGCATCTGATGAATGCTGTAAATGTAAATGTTTGGAAAAGTTAGTCCACCAGTGTTTTCAATACACAGTTTGGAATCATGTGGTGGTGCTTCATGTGCCTCATAGGAAGCACTTCCTAGACTTGACCTTCCCCTTGGAGGAGCATGTGTGATGGGGAGACCTAACTAGCAGGTGACAATTGTGTAAAAAACGCTATATGAAAGAAAACAAGTGACAGAATGATCAATAGTAAAATGTGAGACACTGTGTTATGTATTAAAAACAGCAGCTTTAGCTATGTTAAAGCATATTTTATTGACCTTACTGGCATCTTTCTCAGCTGCATGCTTGACAAACAGCTCTGGCCATGTGACCAATTACACCGCCCACATAAATGTTCATGTAAAATAAAGTCCATCTGTAAGTACATTTAAAGTATACTTTTCTATAGAAAACTGCTACACTGTCTCTTAAACACTCAAAACTAAATTAGAACCAGAGTTGTGGTTGGTACGATTAAAAGGGTTCATTAAAAAGTAACCATGAAAATCAGAGTTACTAAGAAATGTATTAGTAGAAGTTTCCTTAGAAATCTGCTAAAGGCTTTTGCTTAGATCAACTCTACTATCAGGGCTCTATTATTAGAGTTTGACTGTTAACTCACTGATTATATAGATAAAATAAGTGGTACATTAATGTTAGAATTGAACTGTGATGGTCAGAAGAGCTCCAGAAAGACTCTTGCATCCCTTGGCCGCTCCTTATTTAGAAGCCATAAATTTGCCTCTTAGTCATGATTTGTATTGTGTTTATCCTACAAAACGTAAAATGTTTTCCTGAGATTAGCTTCAGTGGAAAGATGCCTATCCTCTTCAGCCCAGTGCTCTTTAGGAGCTACAGAAGAGGACACAGGGGGACAATAGGGTTTTAATGATCCAAAGGAGTTCCAGCTGGCTTAAGTTTATTTATCAGCATGACTTCAGTATGAGGTTATGGTAAGAGTTAGTGTAAAAGTCCAGCTCAGGCCATTAGAATTGCATTTACAAGTGTGTGAATGATCAGATCCTGTGTCCGCTGAGCTTCTCAGATAGTTACAGTCATTAGTGGTGAGTGTGGGAGTTTGTGTCATGTAATGTATGAGCTTTAGGCTATGTCTGTTTGTGTGAGATTTTTTTCAGGCCACTGTGTGCTGGTGTTTAATGAGGACATGTTAATGCAGTCACGGGTTGTGTGTATATGTGTGACATGGTGAGATGTTAATAAGGGAAAGAATGGCCTCATCATTCTTAACAGTTAGAAGGAACAGAGGAAAGTACCCTGACATCACACCATTACTCAGATCTGGTTTTACAGATGTATGCAGGGGTGTGTGCAGGACTGAAATTTTGGAACCCAAATACATCCCAACATTTGGCATATCCCGAACCACATCATCAAGTTTTGAGTTCGAACCCAACCCAAGTCAAACAACATTTTGTCGGAAACTGACCTAAGCCTGACCCTGGCTCGACAAAATTCTGTCCAAACCTGACCCCAGCTCTACACAAGCCCAACAAAATTCTGTCCAAACCTGACCCCAGCTCTACACAAGCCCAACAAAATTCTGACCAAACCTGACCCCAGCTCTACACAAGCCCAACAAAATTCTGTCCAAACCTGACCCCAGCTCTACACAAGCCCAACAAAATTCTGTCCAAACCTGACTCCAGCTCTACACAAGCCCAACAAAATTCTGTCCAAACCTGACCCCAGCTCTACACAAGCCCAACAAAATTCTGTCCAAACCTGACTCCAGCTCTACACAAGCCCAACAAAATTCTGTCCAAACCTGACTCCAGCTCTACACAAGCCCAACAAAATTCTGTCCAAACCTGACCCCAGCTCATCATAAGCCCAACAAAATTCTGTCCAAACCTGACCCAAGCGCTACACAAGCCCAACAAAATTCTGTCCAAACCTGACCCAAGCGCTACATAAGCCCAACAAAATTCTGTCCAAACCTGACCCCAGCTCTACACAAGCCCAACAAAATTCTGTCCAAACCTGACCCCAGCTCTACACAAGCCCAACAAAATTCTGTCCAAACCTGACCCCAGCTCTACACAAGCCCAACAAAATTCTGTCCAAACCTGACCCAAGCGCTACACAAGCCCCACAAAATTCTGTCCAAACCTGACCCAAGCGCTACACAAGCCCAACAAAATTCTGTCCAAACCTGACCCAAGCGCTACACAAGCCCAACAAAATTCTGTCCAAACCTGACCCAAGCGCTACACAAGCCCAACAAAATTCTGTCCAAACCTGACCCAAGCGCTACATAAGCCCAACAAAATTCTGTCCAAACCTGACCCCAGCTCTACACAAGCCCAACAAAATTCTGTCCAAACCTGACCCCAGCTCTACACAAGCCCAACAAAATTCTGTCCAAACCTGACCCCAGCTCTACACAAGCCCAACAAAATTCTGTCCAAACCTGACCCCAGCTCTACACAAGCCCAACAAAATTCTGTCCAAACCTGACCCAAGCGCTACACAAGCCCAACAAAATTCTGTCCAAACCTGACCCAAGCGCTACACAAGCCCAACAAAATTCTGTCCAAACCTGACCCAAGCGCTACACAAGCCCAACAAAATTCTGTCCAAACCTGACCCCAGCTCTACACAAGCCCAACAAAATTCTGTCCAAACCTGACCCCAGCTCTACATAAGCCCAACAAAATTCTGTCCAAACCTGACCCAAGCGCTACACAAGCCCAACAAAATTCTGTCCAAACCTGACCAAAGTGCTACATAAGCCCAACAAAATTCTGTCCAAACCTGACCCCAGCTCTACATAAGCCCAACAAAATTCTGTCCAAACCTGACCCCAGCGCTACACAAGCCCAACAAAATTCTGTCCAAACCTGACCCCAGCTCTACACAAGCCCAACAAAATTCTGTCCAAACCTGACCCCAGCTCTACATAAGCCCAACAAAATTCTGTCCAAACTTGACCCAAGCGCTACACAAGCCCAACAAAATTCTGTCCAAACCTGACCAAAGTGCTACATAAGCCCAACAAAATTCTGTCCAAACCTGACCCAAGCGCTACACAAGCCCAACAAAATTCTGTCCAAACCTGACCCAAGCGCTACACAAGCCCAACAAAATTCTGTCCAAACCTGACCCAAGCGCTACATAAGCCCAACAAAATTCTGTCCAAACCTGACCCAAGCGCTACACAAGCCCAACAAAATTCTGTCCAAACCTGACCCAAGCGCTACATAAGCCCAACAAAATTCTGTCCAAACCTGACCCCAGCTCTACATAAGCCCAACAAAGTTCTGTCCAAACCTGACCCAAGCGCTACACAAGCCCAACAAAATTCTGTCCAAAACTGACCCCAGCTCTACATAAGCCCAACAAAATTCTGTCCAAACCTGACCCAAGCGCTACACAAGCCCAACAAAATTCTGTCCAAACCTGACCCCAGCTCTACACAAGCCCAACAAAATTCTGTCCAAACCTGACCCCAGCTCTACATAAGCCCAACAAAATTCTGTCCAAACCTGACCCCAGCTCTACACAAGCCCAACAAAATTCTGTCCAAACCTGACCCCAGCTCTACACAAGCCCAACAAAATTCTGTCCAAACCTGACCCCAGCTCTACATAAGCCCAACAAAATTCTGTCCAAACCTGACCCCAGCTCTACACAAGCCCAACAAAATTCTGTCCAAACCTGACCCCAGCTCTACACAAGCCCAACAAAATTCTGTCCAAACCTGACCCAAGCGCTACACAAGCCCAACAAAATTCTGTCCAAACCTGACCCAAGCGCTACACAAGCCCAACAAAATTCTGTCCAAACCTGACCCCAGCTCTACACAAGCCCAACAAAATTCTGTCCAAACCTGACCCCAGCTCTACACAAGCCCAACAAAATTCTGTCCAAACCTGACCCAAGCGCTACACAAGCCCAACAAAATTCTGTCCAAACCTGACCCAAGCGCTACACAAGCCCAACAAAATTCTGTCCAAACCTGACCCCAGCTCTACACAAGCCCAACAAAATTCTGTCCAAACCTGACCCAAGCGCTACACAAGCCCAACAAAATTCTGTCCAAACCTGACCCAAGCGCTACACAAGCCCAACAAAATTCTGTCCAAACCTGACCCAAGCTCTACACAAGCCCAACAAAATTCTGTCCAAACCTGACCCCAGCTCTACACAAGCCCAACAAAATTCTGTCCAAACCTGACCCAAGCGCTACACAAGCCCAACAAAATTCTGTCCAAACCTGACCCAAGCGCTACACAAGCCCAACAAAATTCTGTCCAAACCTGACCCCAGCTCTACACAAGCCCAACAAAATTCTGTCCAAACCTGACCCCAGCTCTACATAAGCCCAACAAAATTCTGTCCAAACCTGACCCCAGCTCTACACAAGCCCAACAAAATTCTGTCCAAACCTGACCCCAGCTCTACACAAGCCCAACAAAATTCTGTCCAAACCTGACCCAAGCGCTACACAAGCCCAACAAAATTCTGTCCAAACCTGACCCAAGCGCTACACAAGCCCAACAAAATTCTGTCCAAACCTGACCCCAGCTCTACACAAGCCCAACAAAATTCTGTCCAAACCTGACCCCAGCTCTACACAAGCCCAACAAAATTCTGTCCAAACCTGACCCAAGCGCTACATAAGCCCAACAAAATTCTGTCCAAACCTGACCCAAACTCTACACAAGCCCAACAAAATTCTGTCCAAACCTGACCCCAGCGCTACACAAGCCCAACAAAATTCTGTCCAAACCTGACCCCAGCTCTACACAACCCCAACAAAATTCTGTCCAAACCTGACCCAAGCGCTACACAAGCCCAACAAAATTCTGTCCAAACCTTACCCAAGCGCTACACAAGCCCAACAAAATTCTGTCCAAACCTGACCCCAGCTCTACACAAGCCCAACAAAATTCTGTCCAAACCTGACCCCAGCTCTACATAAGCCCAACAAAATTCTGTCCAAACCTGACCAAAGTTCTACATAAGCCCAACAAAATTCTGTCCAAACCTGACCCCAGCTCTACACAAGCCCAACAAAATTCTGTCCAAACCTGACTCCAGCTCTACACAAGCCCAACAAAATTCTGTCCAAACCTGACCCAAGCGCTACACAAGCCCAACAAAATTCTGTCCAAACCTGACCCCAGCTCTACACAAGCCCAACAAAATTCTGTCCAAACCTGACCCCAGCTCTACACAAGCCCAACAAAATTCTGTCCAAACCTGACCCCAGCTCTACACAAGCCCAACAAAATTCTGTCTAAACCTGACCCAAGCGCTACACAAGCCCAACAAAATTCTGTCCAAACCTGACCCCAGCTCTACACAAGCCCAACAAAATTCTGTCCAAACCTGACCAAAGTTCTACCTAAGCCCAACAAAATTCTGTCCAAACCCAGTTCAAGTTCTACATAAGCCCAACAAAATTCAGTCCAAGCCTGACCTGACCTCAAACACATTATCAAGTGTTGAGTCCAAATCTCAAACAGGAATTTTGTAAAAAATTGAACCAAACCAACCCATCACCACCCAAAGTGCTGAATAAAGCCTGACAGAATAACATTTAAATTAGTTAAAGAACAGCTGTCATTTTCACGGATAAATTCCATAAAAATAATACAAAATAATATTGTACCATTGCCTTTCCATAATGTGCAGCTTTTTTTTTACAAGCGCAGGCTTTGTGGACTCTGGTGCTAAATTCACGAGTTGGTAACTCTTTTTTTAAGGTAGAGAAAGTAGGGAGGAAAAGTAAAGAGTAATTGCAGCTGGAAAAAAACGGGGTAACGAAATCCGAACCTCATCTGAGCCCACCACATATTTGAGAAATGATTTACAAACCTGACTGAACGTGACCCTGAAACTGATGTGATTAGTTGGGACCCATCAGGTTCAGGCAGATATTTCAGACTCTAGTATGTGTATGTATGTCTGTCTGGCCTGTTGAGTTGCTGTCTCTCTATCACTTATTGTCTCCAGGACAAGACCTAATTAATTTACCTCCCTGCTCTTCCCGCACATTTCTTTCATAGTAACTGTTACAAGGCTGGACGAGCTTTAAAGAACTTTGAAATAAATCCCATTCAAGCTTATGAGGAAGTGATCCTTATCATCTTTCTTCAGAGTCGCTACATAACATTGAGCCTTCTGAACATTCCACACAACAATAGCTATGAAAGGACACATTTATGGATAAGGTATGGATAGGTCAGTTGTATGTCAGTTGTCCCAGCCTTCTGCTCTCTTGAACACCATTGATTACTCAGCGTTTGGATGACTATATGGCAGCTTGTTCCTAAATCTCATTATATTTGGGTGGAGTGGACTGGGGACAGATTTCTGACCGCAGCTCTAATTGGACATGGAAGAACAGTCTGTGTAGAATGAGTGTCCTGCTCAGTTTAAAAGAAAAGGCTTGATGTGGTCAGAGTTAACTACTCTGACCACACTCAGCTACACACTCACTCTCTCCCTCACTCTCTCTGTCACCCACTCAATCACACACTCACTCTCTCTGTGCACTTACTGAGCCATTTTCTCTCTCTCTTCATTACATGGATTCAACAAGGTGCTGGAAACATTGCCTAGAGATTCTAGTGTATGTTAATATGGTTGCACCACATAATTGCTGCAGATTTGTCAGCTGGACATTCATGCTGTGAATCTCCTGTTTTACTGCATCCCAGAGGATTCTGACCTGGTGACTAGAGAGGCCAGTGAAGTATGCCTAATTCATTGTCATGCTCACAGAGCCAGGTTAAGATGACTTGTTCTTTGTGACAAAGTGAATTATTATGCTGAAAGTAGCCATTAGACGATGGATTAATTGTGACCATTGAATGGTTATATACCGATGCTCAGCTGGTATTAGGAGACCCAGTATGTGCTGAGATAACATTCCCCTACACCACTGCACCACCACCACCAGCTTGAACTGTTGATCCAAGGCAGGTTGGATCTACGGATTTACACTGTTTACACCAAATTCTGCTGATTCGTCAAACCAGGTGACGTTTTCTTCAAGTGCCTAGTTTTAGTAAGCCTGGGCCCGCCATAGATAGCCTCAGATTCCTGTTCTTGGCTGAGAGGAGTGGAACCCAGTGTGATCCCATCTGCCTCAAATGAATGTGTTGCTTTCAGACATGATTCACCATTCTCCTCCGGGCATCAACAAAGTTTCCACACAGACTCTAAAGCCTGTGTGTCAAACACAGGGCCCGTGGGCCTGTGGCACAGTCCTATTTCGCCTGCAAAATTATTTGAACTTTGTGTTCTTATTAGCCCGTTTCACCCTGGGATGCACTACAGTCCCCAGCATGCAGTGCAGCATAGTATGCGTTTTGACCCCCTCCCCTAACAACAATTTATGGCCTAGCAGTTACACAAAACAGAAAAGATGCCTGGTGTCTAGTTCAAGCAAATATGCAGTTTTTTCTGAAATTATGATGTTTGATGTGAAGATAACTGAAGCTCTTGAATGTGTCTACGTGATTTTATTCTCTGCACTGCTGACACATGATCAGCTGATTTGGTACTTGCATTGCATCCTAATAAAGTATCCAGTGACATATCTATATAAACTGTATGATTTAATTTACCATTTCTCTCTCTCTCTCTCTCTCTCTGTCTCTCTCTCTCTCTCTCTCTCTCTCTCTCTCTCTCTCTCTCTCTCTCTCTGTCTCTCTCTGTCTCTCTCTCTCTCTCTCTCTCTCTCTCTCTCTCTATCTCTCTCTCTCGCTCTCACTCTTTCCCTCTTTCCCTTTCGCTCTCTCTCTCTCTCTCTCTCTCTCTCTCTCTCTCTCTCTCTCTCTCTCTCTCTCTGTCTCTCTCTCTCTCTCGCTCTCACTCTTTCCCTCTTTCCCTTTCGCTCTCTCTCTCTCTCACTCTGTTCTCTTTCCCTTTCTCTCTCTTTCTCTCTCTCTCTCTCTCTCTGTCCCTGTAGATGTGTCTGAACCGCCAGTGTCAGAACGTCAGTGTGTTCGGGGTCCACGAGTGTTCAGCAAAGTGCAGCGGACGAGGGGTAAGATGGGTTTTTTTTTTAATTCTGCTCCACAAACATGCTGATTTCCCCTCATTTACATGGTGTCAGTTATTGCAACTTCTCAGTCCAGGTGCTGGCCAACCACAGTCCTGAACGGTTCAGTGTTCATCCTGCGCTTACACACCTGATTCTGCTCATTAACCTGAAGAGAGTTAAAGCTTTGTATTTCCAGGTTCTCAGTCCAGTCCTTAAAGGTCCCAGTCAGGCTGTACTTTTGCAAATTCCAAAAATAAGTTTAAAAATGTTTTAAAAATAATACATACAACCCTAGTTAGAGCTGAATATATCATGAATACAAAAATAGAACATGCATTATGACGTATGAGGCTGAAGTTTTAGCTACATTATTAATCAAATCTGGACTTCTTAGGTATGCATGGTAGTGTTACTGCTAGACATTAGAAAATGCCTATTAAAGTTTTATAGTATAGTGAACTTTTATTCAAGTAGTTTATTCAGTGTCCTACTCACTGCTCTCTCTCTCTTTCTCTTTTTGTCTCCTTTCTATCTCCCTCTCTCAGACTCTGTTTCATTCTCTAGCCCTTTCTCTGTCTCTCTCCTTTTCTTGGTCTCTTTCCGTCTATTTCTCTATCTATTTCCTTCTCTAACCCTTTGTGTTCTCTCTTTTTGTTTTTCTGTCTCCTGCTTTCTGCATCCATGTCTCTCTCCCGCTCTCTCTCTTTTCCACTGAGCCTATAGTTCTATAATATAGTCTCCATGTGTGAGTTGCCTCTCTAATGCAACAGTACCCTGCTATCAATCTCCCAGCCTTCTCAACACCTCAATCAATTCACGGTAATAGCTTCATTCTGGTCCGTCTTAAACAGCCATTCATCTTAGTCTGAGTGCGAGCCAGTTGTCCTTGTGTGGCCACAAAGCTGAAATGTATGGGTGGGCTTGGCTTGGTGGGAGAAAAGCCAGTCGGTCTGTGTGCATTTCATCAGTGGGACAGGCAGGTTTGAAATGTGTAGATTGGAAGAGGCACTTCAGAAATTAGAGCACTGCTCTCGTCACAGCTGTGCTCTCCGTCCTAGTGAAGGTGATGATTTCTGAAAGTGGCGTAAGCGCTGATGCAGGATTCCTTCAATATTTCCCCATAGCGTGAAACAAGACCTGCCTCTGCAGTGTGAAATTGAAAATGTGGAAATTATGTTATGCTCCTCGTTCCCAAACAAACACTGAAAAATCTCTCTGATTTGTTTCTCCGTCGCATTTCAGCTGTCACTGACTTCTCCAAAATGTGTCCCATGGTGATGTGTTGATGCTATAACACTAAGCTGGTTAGATCTGTGCTCGTTTTGTAGGTTCACAGTGAACCGGTGCTGAAAACTCTCAGTGCTTCCATGATACATATTCACCACACTGCTTTTCTTTAATACAGTTCAGGTGCTTTGTTACAAAGAATAAACCAGCCCCAGCCATTTAGGGGATTGTGATGATATCCCTGTCCAAAAAACAACGACATATATTTCCATTTTTTCCCATTTTTGGGTATTTTACATCATTTGAACACAGCAGTTGTTTTACATGTGTGTAAATGTGTGAAACTTTCATGATAATTAGACCAATAGAAATGCTCTAGAAATACTTGGAATTAAATCTCATTATATTAACCTACGCTACAAATAAAGCCCATTTTTTGCCTTCTCCTGTACCATTACTAATTTGTAGACACTTTTTTTTTGGTCAGCAACGATAAATATTGAACTGTCCATGGATAATGTTTACAGATCTTTGGCAAAAGTCCTAATGAATTATTGTATTGACAATGTTCTCAGGTTATGTCAAAATATGTAAATAGGATCGTACAGTTAATGTTAGAGAATATTTATTTTATTTGTGTGTGAATGGTCACATTATAAAAACATATTCCCATTCCAACCTGCCTAGCTACAACAACAAAGTAGTGGAGCATTTTAATCTGGAAACTTAATGAACTTAGTTATGTAGCCACTCTAAACAAACATTGTAGCTGTCCGTTTGATTAATTTACGTATATTAACAAAACCTGATCTATGCACTACAGTTTCTCATTAGGTTGAGCGGGATTTTAACTGTCACCATTGGTCCCTCCCAGTCTTCCATGTGATTTTGTTTACCTCTGGTCTTGTCCATGTGCTGCCTTGTTTTGATTCTTCCCTGTTCTGCCCCTTGTTTCTAGACTCCGCCCTTGATTGTTCTCACCTGTGTCTTGTTAACCCTCTTTGTTCTTGTATTTAAGCCCTATGTTTTCCCTTGTTAGTTGCTGGTGTTTGTATGGTGTTGTTTCTTCTGGCCTTGGTTGTTTGTCTAGTCTGTGTTCCTTTTTGTAAAGTCTGTCCCTCGATCTCTCCGTGTTGGCCCTTTGACCCTAGACTGTTTAGACCCTGATTATGGATCTGCCCCTTATAAATCACACGTTTCTCAGCGTATGCGTCCGCCTCATCATCGCTCCCCCGTGTTACATTACCAAATTTCTGCTTAATATATCAACCACAAGGCATATATTCGCATGTATTGAAACATTCCACAACTGTTCAATATATTTAGCACATATATTGCACTTTTTTATAAGAGCAAATAAAAGTATGTACGTGTGCTTTTCTTCCATTTTTGCTCTTCTCCTCAGTGGATGATGTGGCAGCGTATTCATCCATCAGAAAAATATGCCTCGTTAGCAAAAAAGCCACTGCCTCTGCTTTTGCGGTTGCATCCTTTATGAAACGTCTTTGGCAACATGTTCACGTTAAGGCGCTCATGTTTCATGGTAGCAAAGGATTATATACATACTTACTTGTGAATGCAAGCGGAACGGCCACGTTTCACAGTCCATTTTTTAAAACATCAAATCTACTTTTTACTGGATTGTTGGCTTGGTTTCTACGTCAACTTCTACCTGAATAGTGATGTCAGTATTCGAATACTGACACCTTGAATGATTAACAAAGTGCTTGACTATCAGTGTGCACAGTGTCAAAATCAACCGTACTGTTTAGATTCAGGAGCACACTGGTTCTTAGCAATAGCAAAAAAAAAAGAAAAAAAAGCTGGCAGACATTGGAAACCACAGCATTGATTAGCATTTTCAGTCATGAAGAAAAACTGCTGTACAGATCAAGAACACTATCCAGGACGTAGGAGTAAATGACTGAAAAGTTACCCTCAGTATTAAAATACTGGTCATTCTGAGATTCAGCACTTTGAGCTCATAGTCCGTGTTTCATTCCAAACCCAGCGCTCGGAGCCAAAGCTATAACAAAAAAATCTGAACATAAATTTTAAGAAACTGTTCATGTTTTCTCTGTGATGGACTGGTGACCTGTCCAGGGTGCTTCCTGCCTTCCGCCCAGTGACCGCTTAGGATAGGCCCCAGCACCCCCTGTGACAATATATAATATATAATAGATAATGTGTGTGTGTGTGTGTGTGTGTGTGTGTGTATCCATGTTGTACACTTGGATGTATACTAAGGTAGACAACTCATGGAAAAAGGAAGAGAGAGAGAATGATAGAGAGAAGTTCCATGAATGAACTCTCCAGTTCAAGATCGTGTTTTGTCAAGCTGCACATCTGCTTCCTATCACTTTCTGGGGAGGGAGAGAGAGAAAGAAGGAGAGAGAGGGAGAGACAGACAGAAGGAGAGAGAGAAAAAAGAGGGAGAGAGAGAGGAGAGAAAGAGAGGGAGAAAGAAAGATAGAGAGAAAGGGGGGAAGAAAGAGGGGGAGAGAGATGGGGAGAGAGCGAGGGAGAGAGAAAGAAAGACAGAGAGAGAGGGGGGAAGAGAGAGGGGGGAGAGAGAGAAAGAAAGAGAGAGGGAGAGACAGACAGAGGGAGAAAGAAAGAGGGAGAGAGAGAGGGGGAGGGAGAGAGGGGGAGAGAGAAAGAAAGAGAGAGAGGGAGAGAGAGGGGGGGAAGAGGGAGAGAGAGAAAGAGAGAGGGGGGGAGAAAGAAAGAGGGAGACAGAGAGAAAGAAAGATAGAGGGGGAAGAGAAAGAGGGAGACAGAGAGAAAGAAAGATAGAGAGAGAGGGGGAAGAGAAAGGGAGAGAGAAAGAAAGAGAGTGAGGGATAGGGAGAGAGAGGGGGAGAGAGAGAAAGAAAGATAGAGAGAGGGGGGAGAAAGAGAGGGAGAGGGGAGAGAGAGAAGGGAGGGAGAGAGACAGGGAGAGAGAGAAAGAAAAATAGAGAGAGAGGGAGAGAGACAGCAGGGAGAGAGAGAGGGAGAGAGAGAGGGAGAGAGAGAGAGGGGGGAGAAAGAGAGAGGGAGAGGGGAGAGAGAGAAGGGAGGGAGAGAGACAGGGAGAGAGAGAAAGAAAAATAGAGAGAGGGGGGAGAGAGAGAGCGGGGAGAGAGAGAGAAAGAGCGAGGGAGAGGGAGAGAGAGAGAGGGAAGGAGAGAGGGAGAAAGAAAGATAGAGAGAGAGGGAGAGACAGACAGAAGGAGAGGGAGAGGGAGAGAGAAAGAAAGATAGAGAGAGGGGGGAGAAAGAGAGAGGGAGAGGGGAGAGAGAGAAGGGAGGGAGAGAGACAGGGAGAGAGAGAAAGAAAAATAGAGAGAGGGGGAGAGAGAGAGCGGGGAGAGAGAGAGAAAGAGCGAGGGAGAGGGAGAGAGAGAGAGAGGGAAGGAGAGAGGGAGAAAGATAGAGAGAGAGGGAGAGACAGACAGAAGGAGAGGGAGAGAGAAAGAAAGATACAGAGGGAGACAGAGAGAAAGAAAGATACAGAGGGAGACAGAGAGAAAGAAAGACAGAGAGAGGGAGAGAGATGGGGAAGAGAACGAGGGAGAGAGAAAGAAAGAAGCAGGAGAGAAGTGGGAGACAGATAGAAGGAGAGAGAGAGGGAGAGAGAGAAAGGGAGGGGGAGAGAGAGAGAGCTAGAGAGAGGAGAAGAGGGAGGGACAGAACGAGAGAGAGAAAGGGAGATAGAGGGAGAGAGAGAAAGAAAGAGATACAGAGGGAGAGAGAGAGGGGGAGAGTGAGTGAGGTAGAGGGAGATAGAGAGGGGGAGAGAGAGAGAGAAAGATATAAAGGGAGAGGGGAAGAGAGAAGAAGAGATAGAAAGAAAGAAAGATAGAGAGAGAGGGAGAGAGAAAAAGGGAGGGGGGAGAGAGAGAGCTAGAGAGGAGAAGAGGGAGGGGGGCAGACAGAATGAGAGAGAAAGGGAGAGAGAGAAAGAAAGATAGAGGGAGATAGAGGCAGAGAGAGAGAGGGAAAGAGGGGGGAGAGAGTGAGGGAGAGGGAGAGAAAGAGAGAGAGAGAAAGAGGGAGAGAGGGGGAGAGAGAGAAAGATAGAAAGGGAGAGGGGAAGAGAGAAGAAGAGATAGAAAGAAAGATAGAGGGAGAGAGAGGGGGAGAGACAGACAGAAGGAGAGAGAGAGAGTGAGAGAGAAAGAAAGATACAGAGGGGGAGAGAGTGAGGGAGAGAGAGAGAGAAAGAGGGAGAGAGAGAGGGAGAGACAGACAGAAGCAGAGAGAGAGGGGGAGGGAGAGAGAAAGATAGAGAGGGAGAGAGAGAGAGGGAGAGACAGGGAGAGAGAGAGAAAGAAAGAGGGAGAGGGAGAGGGGGAAGAGAGAGAAAGAGGGAGAGAGATGGGGAAGGAGAGAGAGAGAAAGAAAGATAGAGTGAGGGAGAGGGAGAGAGAGAGAAAGAAGGAGAGAGGGAGAGAGAGAGGGGGGAGAAAGAAGGGAGGGAGAGAGAGTTAGAGAGAGAGAGAAAGAAAGAGGGAGAGAAAGAGGGAGAGAGATGGGGAGGGAGAGAGAGAAAGAAAGGTAGAGAGAGAGGGAAGAGAAAGGGGGAGAGAGAAAGAAAGAGTGAGGGAGAGAGAGAAAGAGAAAGAAGGAGAGAGGGAGAGAGAAAGAAAGAGTAAGAGATAGAGAGAGAGAGAAAGAAGGAGTCAGACGGGGAGAGGGAGAGAGAAAGAAAGAGAGAGAAAGAAGGAGACAGAGGGAAAGAGAGGGAGAGGGAGAGAGAAAGAAATATATATATATATATATATATATATATATATATATATATATATATATATATAGATAGAGAGAGAGAGAGAGAGAGAGAGAAGGAGAGAGGGAGAGAGAAGGAGAGAGGGAGAGAGGAAAGTTGTTAGAATTTTAAAAACAGGGACACTGCTGTGGGTGGATGGTGTAGAGACAGTCCACTTTTAGAGCTACAGAATTAACACATGGGTCACTGAACTCATCTAGAAGTGACTGGAGCTGTTTGGGAAGTCCTGTATTTGAACTTGTTAACATTATGAAGGACAGACGTTAGACATGAGTTCTAACACTGTGTTCATACTACAGTTTAAACCCTAGTATATCTAATTATTTCAGACTATAGACTTCTTTTAGCCCTGCTTAAACAGGGACTAGAGGCATTTTTTAACAATGTAAGGATGGGTTTGGTACTCATCATACAATGTCTGACATTCAGGTGACGACCAGTGTTTTTCTCTCTGAATTCTCTGAAGGAGATGCATCGAGAGCTTCATTTGCTGAGCTCCAACTTTTCTTTCATTTTCTGTCATATGGGATTTGGTTCCGAGCTGACAACCCAATCTCTAACCTTTTATCCTTCATTTCCAGGTAATCAGCGCACAGGATCTAACAATTATCAAACTTCAAACGTGTATGTAAAGTAAGGTTAGAGTACTGCTCGGACTCCGTGCACTCCTACACTCTAATCAGTCTTTCTAAATGATAGTTTGCCGTTTCCAATAAATCACGTCTGTCCAAGCATAATTCGAAATACAGTGAGACTGGACTCAGAGGCTGAGCTCTGACAGGAACACTCCTTATTCATCTCTGCTACCAGTCAGACTTTCCTTCCCTGTCTTACTGCTGTTGAGCTTCTCTTGTTCGTTTTTATTCAGTGTCTTTGCTTTGCTGTGATTTGTTGTTATATTTCTCCTTGTATGATCTTGAAGGTGCTATAAGAATGAAAAGTTTTGTATTGTGTTTTTGTTGTAGTTGTTGTAAGAGCTGCAAATAAGGAGATGATTCTAAAAGTGATTTCATTTAAGAATGTATTTAGTGTGTGTTCATGTAACTGTCCTCTTCTGTGCATGCATTAATTAACTGAGGTAATGGTATAAACCAATTATAGCTCCCCCCCACGGTTGGTTTGTACCATTTCTGATCTGTTGTTATCGGGGTTCAAGAAAAGTCATTTGGAATGATGGAGCAATTTTACTCACCTATGTTTGAGGTCCCAGGGAACCCCATGTAAATATTAAAATTTGGATGTCATTTTAAACACTTGGTAAAGTTTGAGTGAAGAAAATGAAATATAATAAAACAAGGCTTAAAGATCACTTATGAGACCTGAGAACTGTCTGAACGTGGCGTAATATTCGGATGAGCCTGCATGATTGACAGCTCTCAGTTCAACGTTCCCAGCCTGCTGTGCCACTGAAGCAGAACTAGACATAGCAATAGCAAAGCAGGGAACACTGAGCGAAACCCACTAGATTATCCATATATGCTGGCCATTTATTGTCCATTGGAAAGTTACTCACAGGACCTACTTTGTAAATGTATGCTTTGTGCCTGCAAGTGCAAGTTGAACCCACTTAGAAAGAAAACAGGGTTTGAGGTTCCCTGTGGCTTTAGTTTGTAGTATCAGTAAAAGGTTAAACTCCTAAGAAGTCTTACATCAATTATAGTCTCATGCCAAATATACTACTGTATTATTATTATTATTATTATTATTAATGGTAGTAGTAATAGGACACTTAAAATTATGGTTCTTCAAGAGTTCCTTAGTAAAGACAATTGTGCTATATAGAACCATGAACACTCCCTATTCATGATTGCAGTTCTTTGCATTACATAGATGGGTCTATGCAGAACCTTTTTCAAAAGGGTCCAATATAACAGCGAAATTTCACTTCCACATTTTAACCCTTCAGTGCAGCGAAACACCCACATACACAGTAGCGAATGCGCACACTCTAGGGGGCAGTGAGCATGCTTGCCCAGAGCGGTGGTCAGCCACATCCATGGCGCCCAGAGAGCAGTTGGGGGTTAGGTGCACTACAGTCACGGGAATCGAGGCGGCAACCTTCTGGTCACAAGGCTGGTTCCCTAACCTCCAGACATTGTCAAAAAGTTTTTTTTAGATCTATAACACATTCTCCACCAAACTGAAGAACTCTTTAGTCATGTAAGGGATATATATATATATATATATATATATATATATATATATATATATATATATATCTCCAGAAATATAACTCTAATTCACTGACCTCTGAATCTCTGCCCTCAACAGTGTTTGTGTATTGTGTTACCTGTTCAGGTGTGTAATAATAAGAAGAACTGCCACTGTGAGGCGCACTGGGCTCCTCCGTTCTGTGATAAAGCTGGGTTTGGAGGCAGTGTGGACAGTGGGCCTATGAGACTGGCAGGTATAGCAGTGACGCATCACATGTAAAGAAACTCTTATTAAGTCAGTAACTGTAATGCGATTGCAAGAATTTAAACTGTAATGTGTTACAATGTTTACATTACAGGAAAAACTGGTCACATTACTGTCCTTGTGTTTCTAATTACTGCTACATTTCCCATATACAGACAGTGAGAGTGTGAAGGTGGGCATTGTGGTGGCGTTCCTGTGCCTGCTGTGTGTGGGGATGATTGTCTGCATTAAGAGGAAGACTCTGGCTGGTCTCTTCATCAGCAACAAGAAAAACACCATTGAAAAGCTCAGGTAAAAAAAGAAAAACAGTCATCAGCAACAAGAAAAACACCATTAAGAAGCTCGAAAACAAAGTCATTAAGATTTCAGGCCTTTTTGCCTGTATGAAAACAATCAGCCCCCTAAATCAGGGGTCACCAATCTTAGCTGCAAACGGCCAGCGTGCCTGCATGTTTACATTCACACCTCATATAACTCATCAGTTCTAATATCAGTAACTAAAGAATAAGTTTCAATTTCAGCAGGTTAATGCTAGATTGGCGGTTTTATGTAATAAACCATCAATAACCGTGTAATAAGCTATGAATAAGCTTTTTCAAGCTACAGGACCTTGAGTCATGTTGTTTTCTGTATTTTGCTGCAGGTCAGTGGGATCCAACAGGCCAAACAGTCCTGGGCACACATTTTCAACAAACCAAACACATGCTGGGACACACACACACTCTGCATGCAGGGCGTCTCCTCAGTGCCAAGCACCAGCCATATCACAAAGTGCCAGTATATACAAGGTATGTGTTTGTATGTGTCTCTTTGTGTCTGATTTTGTGTAAATGAATCTTCATTTCATTGTGTGTTTCTCTTTTCAGCTTATATAATCAATCAGTCAACTCACACAATCAATCTTGTCAAACATACACACACACACACACACATACAAGCACTGCCAAACAAGCCATTCTAATATTCTAATGCTCATTGTCTCTGCTGAATGCCAATGACAGTCGCCTGTAGTGCACTGTTGCCTGAAGGCAGCTTTCTGCATAAAAACCAGACAGTGGACAAACAACGTCAAAAAGAAGTCCAGTTTCATCTCAATCACCTGCTGAATGCGAAACCTTTGAAGCATGTGGGCGACACACACACACACACAAAATTGTTCATATTTATTGTCCAAGCTTGTTAGTAATAATGATGAATCCACCTCACTGACCTCCTGAGAATGTTGATGAACAGTGTGTGTGTGTGTGTGTGTGTGTGTGTGTATGTGTGTTGTAGTGACCGTCACAGAAAGCTGTTAGAGCTTTATAATAAGAGCAAACTGCAGCTCTGCTCTGCTTGAAGCATTGGTAAAGCTCCATACCTGCACAGGCCAAATCTCAGTGTGTGTCACACTTGTTAAAGTGCTCATATCCTAGATTTTCTTTACATTTTATTTTTCTCTTGTGATCCACTCACAACAATTGTGTGAATTTACATATTGTATATTTAAATGTAACTATATTTAAATTACCTAAATTCTAATTGGCTGCTCCATGTTGTGTCTCATTCATAAACCAGTCCAGGCTGAAAAACTCCTAATAACTAAAGCAATAATGGACAGGACTAAACTGCTGAATAAGCTGCTATATGTAAATATATTGGTTTTTGTGACATCGCAAAGCAGTGGCATGTTATTGCTGTTTAGTTTCCATATAAGGACAGTATGGACTGAAGATTGAATGGGACTTTAAGTGACCCTTACTAGTCCCACGATGGGGAAATTTCACCCATCCATGAAGTTAAACAACACATACACACTAGTGAGCACACACAGACTAGGGGACAGTGAGCACACTTGCCTGAAGTGGTGGGCAGCCCTATCCACAGCACCTGAGGAGCAGTTGGGGGTTAGGTGTCTGTCCCCATGTAACAATGTTTATGTAATACACCAGAGTCTTTTATTTCAGAAGATCTCTAAATTCTAAATGTTCCTTCCTTCACCAAGCAAGCTGGGCACTTTGCTGCCTTCCTTTAGCAAATCACCTCAAAACAAACCTGCAGTAAGAATGATGGTGGTAGTAAATTGGACAGCCTAGGAAATGGTGGAACGGTGTTGCTGAGGAACAAATAATTCCTGATCCTCACTATCCTGATTGTGTGGATGGTGGTGGTGTTTTCACTTCATTCCTGAAGCTAAAAAGGTTTGTTCGCATCGCAGTTCAATGACTAAACGATCAACAAGCAGATTTATGCTTGTTCTAAGGTTGCTAAACACAGTCTAGGTTACTGTATTAGCTAAATCACTTTAATATCATGTCTAATGATAAATAACATAACAGAATAATGTTAAGCTTTTCTTATATTAATGCACTCATTGTTTTATTAAAATGTGCTGAAAGACCTCATGTAAAAGACGATGAGTCCTCCTCAGCATCCAACATTGTTCTGACGAGTGCCAATGTTAGCATTAGCACTAGCTCATACTCAAGTTTGGGTAGGAGCAGAATACATGTAATCACGTGACGTAATGAGAGTACAAAAACAAGGCAACTGTATTTTGTTGGATTTATAGGAAAATGTCAGTCATCAGATTACAGGTGCAAAATAAGGTGATTACCAGCAGGATTATACTGACGGTGCATGAAAGTGAACGCCACCTTTCGGTGAAATTTTCTATTTAGAATGATGAATAATCCTCCCGAGTCATGTAGATTTAAAGAGTTTTTCATTTTGGGAAGAAGGCAGGGCTGCTGGCTGCAGAGAAACTGTGAAGAACCAGCCCCTCCACAGGCAGCCTCCACTTTGGCCAGTCTATGAAAGTTTTGTAGTTTATTCTTATTGGCAGAACTACAACCTGCTGCGTTTGCTCAGGGATGAAAAGTAAGGGAGTAAAGGAAAGCAATCAGATACATGATATACACTGTTAGAAATAAAGGTTCTGTGCAGGTACATCTTTTTGTTTATCAAGGTACAAAGAATGTAAATGGTTTTAAGGTCCGGTTGTGCAGCCTAAATAAGTTTTTTTTCCGCTAGGTAAAAAATACATAATTGTACCATTTCATAACCTAAAGTTTTGAAACAGAACAGATAAAGACAGGGTGTGTGAACTCAATACAACTTATATTTAATATCCATCCATCCATCCATCCATTTTCTAAGCTGCTTCTTATATTTAATATACTATATAGTAATATATTTTCAATGGATAATAGTACAATTATGCTCCCTGATTAAAGATACTAGGATATACCCCTGAGGGTAACACTCAGTATTTCTAAGAGTGTAGTAAACCTTTGGATTAGTTTACAGATGATGATTTTTAACAGGTAATCAGTAATCTGTATCAGCATATATTTTAAAGTAACCCAATCCTGTTTATACACCCCCAGAAATGAAGGAATGAAACCGTCACTGGGGCAGTACCCCTTTTGCCACTGGGGTGGTATCCTCAAGGGTACATCTCAGTACCTTTAGTCAGGGAACATAACTGAACCATAATCCACTGAAACTATATTTTCTAAGTTGTGTTGACTCCACACTCCCTGTCTCGCCTCCAGGCTTTTTATTTTATTGTTCTGTTTAAAACATTCGGTTATGTAAAGATACAAATCTGTACTTTTCACCTGAAAAAAAAGTTATTCAAGGTTCACAATTGATGGATGAACAAAAATGTATCTTTATTTCTAACAGTGTAGCGTCCATCGGTTAAACCTGCTCCTGATTAGACATGCACACTTACCACATTAATGTCAAGTGACTAAAATATTCCCACGAATTTATTAAAGTACACGTTGCCCAGAATCCTGTGTTTATTGCTAAATTGGCTCACAAACCTGCATATCTGTACTGAACATCTTGTAAAGCCAGTTTGTCTTTTAATTGAAATATGTTTAAAAAGCAGTTCTCTATGCGCTTCTACGTTTTCCTTTGCTTTACTGAACTTTTGATTGTGAATACAAGTGTTACCAAGCTACCAGGTGGCTTGGTGGACATAGCAACAGTAGGTAAGGGAGGCTGGACTGCTTTGAATTTTGCTAACGATAAATTAAGCGCAGAGATGTTTAGGGACTGAAGTAAGTGTGTGTGTCTGGACAGTTGGCCTCAGTGCAGACGCAGGTTGTAGAGCATTAGTGGAGCTGCGTGTTTTATGTTAGTCATGGCTGCAGCAGCTGTTTCTCATTGTGTGTGTTGGTAAGAACAGAGAGGATGTAGGTCTGTTTGATGTCAGCCAAGCACAGGTGAGGTCATAATCCAGACAGACTACACACACACACACACACACACACTCTGTCTCTCTCTCTCTCTCTCTCTCTCTCTCACACACACACACACACACACTCTGTCTCTCTCTCTCACACACACACACACACACTCTCTGTCTCTCTCTCTCTCTCTCTCTCTCTCTTTCTCTCTCTCACACACACACACACACATCCTTGTGCTACTCCTCATCAATTCGTGTCTCATCAGTTTTTGTCATCCTGCCTCAGTTTGACTCAGTCTGGGTGAGTTTCAGAAAAGCATTGTTGCTTTATAAATGCACATTAAACTCTGTCTAAAGATCGTTTGTCAAAGTGTGAGTGTTACATAAACCCCTTTGAACCTCGTAGTATATTATCTGTGTCATTATTTAATGAGCCAGTTGACTCAATCGTTAATCTTGAAGTGCTTGGTAAATTGGCCATGGTGCAGTCTACACTCGATGACATACAGGGGCCCTATATTAATTTAAAGCACCCAATCCCTAGTTATGACCACATTTGTGTGTGTTGAAATATACAGTCAGGTTCATACATATTTGGACACTGACAAAGTAATTGGTGTTTTAGCTGTCTAGCACAGCGTGTTGGAGTTGAAATTGAATAATAATATGAGTTCAATGTGCAGACTTTCAGCTTTACTTTAAGGGTATTTACGGTGTAGGAATTGCAGCTACTTTCAGACATAGCCTTCCATTTTTAGGGGCTCAAAAGTAATTGGACAGTCAGCTGCTCAGCTGTTTCATGACCACGTGTGTGTTACAACCTTATTATTCCACATACAAGTAAGCAGATAAAAGGCCTACAGTTGATTTCAAGTGTGGCATTCACATTTGAAATCTGTTGCTGTTGACTCTCAATGTCACGATTGGCCCCTCCCAGTCCTGTCCATGTGCTCGTGTTGTGTTTACTTCCCAGTCCTGTCCATCTATGAACCTGGACTGTCATGACCCCGACCCTGCATTTGCCCTCGGTAAAAGTTGCTTATCTCAGTATTAATATTTTGTCCAAAGAGCTGTAACTGCCAATGAAGCAAGTCATTATTAGGCTAAAAAATCAAAACAAACCAATCAGAGAAAAAGCAAAAGCACAAGGTGTGGCCAAATCAACTATTTGGTGCATTCTTAAAAAGACAGAATACACTGGTGAACTCAGAAACCCCCAAAAGCCTGGAAGCAACTGTGGTGGATGACGGAAGAAAAAATTGTTTCGTAATAGTTGAGCAGATCACGAACATCCTCCAGGAGGCATTTCTGTGTCAAAGTCAACAATCAAGAGATGACTTCACCAGAGTAAATACAGTGGGTTTACCACAAGACATAACACATTGTTAAAAAACAGATTTAAGTTTGCAAAAAACTTCAGGATCAACATCTTGTAGACAGACGAGACAAGATCAATTTGTACCAGAATGACAGGAAGAGAAGAGAATTGATCCAAAGCATGCCACTTCATCTGTTAAGCATGGTGGAGGTAGTGTTATGGTGTGGGCATGTATGGCTGCAAGTTGAACTGGATCGTTTGTGCTTACTGATGATGTGACTTCTAATAAAAGACTTCTGTAAGGGTCCAGTCGGCCCCGTCTGCTACCAGCAGAGGGCGACGGCAGCAAGGTGCCCAGCCTGCACTGCCTGTTGCCAGCAGAGGGTGATGGCAGCAAGGAGCCACGGACTAATTAGGCTCGCTCAAAACACCTGTGGCCTTCCCTACTTAAGGGTGTGGCAAATGGCAGTGTTTGTCACACCTTTGTAGAGGGGTGACCGGTACGGTACCTAGTCTTTGAAAAGAAAAGAACCAAAATGCCCCAAAACTAAAAAAGAGGGCTGAGAAAAAAACAAATGAGAGTAACTGCTCCCAAATTACAAATTACTCACAAAAGGGAAAAAGAATCCAAGCCATACAAAAGGTGTTTGCTCTAAGAGCAAACAAATGAAGGGAAGCATAAAGTTTGCCTTCCCGTTATAATCATGGTAGCAGTGTCTTTTGTGGTTTCAGTGTCTTTTACTGTTCTAACTCAGCCTTTGTTTGAGCATGCTGGTTACAGCTTTTCTTTGTTCTATGCCTTTTTTTTCTTTCCCTTCCTTGAAGGGCTTCAACCAGGGTTACCTGTGCGCCCTGGTGGCGCAGCGGCGGTTCGAACCCGGCTCTGGGTTACCCGATTTACAGCGTCAGAAACACACGCTCCATTACCCCAATAAATCTCCTTACTTTCCTTTTTTCACTGGCTTTCAGTTCTGCACTTGGGTCCGCCTCCCCACCGTCCTGTAACAACTTCTGAAGTGCATTTTCTACTAAAATGCTGCAGAAATTGTTGACAGCACTTCACAGTGCAGATGGACAGTGACCCAAAGCACAGTGCGAAAGCACTCCTTGACTTTAAGACAAAGAAGTAGAATGTTCTGCAATGGCCAGATGTCTCAACTGACGTCAGCCCAATCCAGTATTCATTTCACTTAGTGAAGGCAAAATTGAAGGTAAAACACCCCAAGAACAAGCAAGTACTGAATACACGTACAGTAAAGGCCTGTCAGAGCATCACCAGGGATCAAACCCAGAGTCTGTTGCTGACTTCAGGCAGTCGTTGATTTGCAACCAAGTATATAAAAAAAAGTAAATTTATGATTTGTAAGTTTGTCTAATTACCGTGAAGCCCTTAAAATGGGGGACTATGTATGACAATGGTTGTAATTTCCGCATCATTCACCTGATTTGGATGTACATACCCACAAATTAAAGCTGAAAGTCTGCATCTATTCATTATTTAATTTTAACTCCAATGAATTAACAACTAAAATAAACAGCTTTTGTTGTCATTTTTATTTGTTATTTCAATTGTCAAAATATTTATGGACCTGATTGTAAATATTCTTAATTTGATAAATTTACGTTCCTTTCTCTCTCTCTCTCTCTCTCTCTCTCTCTCTCTCTCTCTCTCTCTCTCTCTCTCTCTGCAGCCTCAGCCTCCTATGCCAAGAGTGGATTCTCTGGTTGGTTCTCTCTCTTTGCGGAGGCTGCCTCAGTGTCCTCCTCTCCACCTGAGCCACCCTCTGCCCTTCACACTGACCCCTTCTCCCCCTGCCCCGCCTCCGCATCGTGCCCCCCCGCCTCCTCTACCACACTCACATACACACACACATTCATACCCACACTCACCCAGCCACAGAGCACCCCTAGCACACCCCCACACATATACACACACTCACACTCTCTCCCCACCTCGAGGAGCCCCCCTCCGCAACCTGAGCTGCCAGAACACCTGCAGGATAGCCATGGTCAGTACGCAGAGCCCATCTTTTATTTGAAAAAACATGTGATGTACTTAGTTTAATGTGTGAGCTGCTATACCTGCTTCATTAATGCGTAGCTCAATGGAAAATACCCAGAACACTAATACAAGACAGTAATGAGTTACTGTTACATTAATCCTGTATACTACTGTTGTTTTTCCTTGTATGTGTCTGCAGAGGTGAGGATGTTGCAGTGCAGAGTTGTAAATGGTCTTTAACTTGTAGAAGTCAGTCACAGGAAAAGCCAATTAACCAAATTTTACATGGTTGTTATTGTTGAAACAAGAGAAATTCAGCCCAAAGTACTTTATGAATATTAAACTTTCAATCGATGCCACAGGTAATATTTTATTATGATTTGGATTTGACGCAACTTTTTTTGCCACATTGTGCCATTAGAAGATATGGAAAAAGTCAGAAGTGCAGAGTTAAACCTGCCTATGCTGAATGAATCCAAATATAAATACAAGCTCTTGCATTATGTATCTTTGTGCTTATCTATAATAATAATAATAATAATAATAAATTAATTTTATCATTTCAGAAAAATACAGTAAACTAGACATCAAAAGGTAATTTCATTTTTAAAAATTTAATATTTCAGGTTGTTTGGGGAAAAACAAGGGGTTATTAAATTGATAATTATTTATCTACAGTCATTTCTTGATAAGTTATCTGTTTTAAGATTTAATCACATTTCAAATACAAGGCATTCTGAGTGTTGATGTTACAGATTCCTACAAATTGCATCAACTGTTTAATAACCTACAACACTACAGAGATGCAGCTCTTCTTCTTCTTAGTAGAAGCATTTATACATATACCTGCAACACAGTGGGGTTTATATTACAGAATAAAAAGAAATCTGTCTTTTTCTTTACATCAACAACAAGAGCATTAGGCATTTAAAGATTAAATGTCTTTGGTATTTTTGTTTGTGTATGTGTCCCAAACACACCCTGTCTGAGAGAGATTGCAGCATTTTTCACTCTTCTCCCAGTGCACTCTCAGAGCTGTAATAGAGTGAAGCTTTCTGGGGAAGAGTGTTCTATTGTTCTCTGTTGTCTTGTGTAATGTGTGCAGAGCTGTGGTGTGAACCGGGCAGACCTCTGAGCTTTATAAAGGAAACTGTGCGTGTTGAGAGTTGCTGCAAGTCCAGCAAAAACACACCCTGAGCACAGGGTTCCTGAGAGAGAACCTCTTATTTCTATGTGTGATACTATGCACAGTCCAGCAAGACAGCAGCTGAGCGCTTGTTTGCAGGAATGGAAAGGGTGTGAAAATACAATTACCACCAGGTCATGAGAGGAAAACAACACTATAGCCTGGATATCACATTCCAGAAGAAGTATAGATGGTCACAGCACTGGTAGAAGTGTGAGGAGATGTTACATGTAATTCCTTGAAGGCTGTCCTGTGTTTAGTAAATAAGTCCAAATGTGATGATTCTGAAATTGTCATGCAATTTGTGCTTAACACTCTAAAAATATCTTTGAAACTTTTTGATTAAACCATTTCTAAGAACGGATGCTATACTAAAATATTTTTACGTATATTTTAATCACTTGTCTCGCTGTACTTAGAAAGCTGTCAAAATAAGCCTCCAAAACTGTAAATTCTGCTGATGGTAAAGACTAGAGGTCTTCAAATCTGGTCTTTGAGTTCAGTTTCTAGTCCTATATTTTGTAATCACTGGTCTGTAAATGACCAGTTGATATAACCGATTGGCCACCTTGTGTCATACCTACCAGGGACTGCAAAATCCAGGACTGGACTCAGGGCGAATATGAATATAAAGGCCTTTAGTTCGGACCCTGCAATCGATAAGACTTGAGATTAAGAGTTTCTTAAGCGAACTTTTTAGTTTTTCCCGAGAACATTTTAGAAAATAAATTTCATAGTATTCGTCTTAAGGAGGTATCGCTTTTGCGAATCTGGCCTCAGGTTAGTTGTTTGGAAATATCTGAAAGAAATTTGTAGCGTATAACCTGCTTATGTAGATTACGGTAACCTCTGACCCTAAGCTCTGATTTTGTTTCATTATTTTGCTGTTGAATCTATAGAACTCTGGCTGACCCCTTGGTGGAGAGGTCAGCCTCCTTCTTCATGTATCAGGCTAATCAAAACGATCTCAAAGGGCCAAAACAAAGCAAATGAACACGATGTGCACTCCTCTGAGCCTGTTGACTCCACCCCACATGCAGACTTTAGAAACGATCCCACACACCGTGCTATTAAATAACGCAGTAAGCAAACAGAGGGCTGCCGCTGCGGGCCTGGAGAGCACAGCCACAGAAAGCATTAGAGAAAAAGCACTGGAGAGGCAGTGCCAGGGGCAGCCCCAGAGGAAATAAAGCAGCCTGTCTGACGGATTGTGGTTACTTCAGCAGTCTCACGGTGCAGGAGTGCTTCTGGGTCTGCCGCAATGTTCATTTGTGCTCAGGCACACACCATGAGCTGCCTGCTACAGTCTCTCTCTGCTCATTTATTTATTCATCCATTACTGTTTCACACAAGGCCTGGGTGCATAATAATTCATAAACAACAATAATACATGCATTGTAATTAAGATTAATTAAAAAGAACATGAATACAAAATGAAATGGGCTTAAGTGATATTAAAACATTAACACATTACTTGATCGTTTATTAAAAATAGGTAAACATGAGAATATACGTATTCATGCTACCTCGTCTAACCAAGCCTCACTTATTGCGTACTTACTACTCACAAGTGGCTCCATAAGTTCGAGTTGGCGTGTCCAGAAGCAGTTAACGACAGGATTAACAGCCTACTATATGGCTAAGAGCTATGCTAGCATACATAAAGAGCTTCAATACTTCTAAGAACATGCTATACTTAAAATATTTTAAAATATATTTTAATCACTTGTCTATACTTGGAAAGCTTACGTAAAGTTAAAATTACGTAAAGGCAAGCTAGCACAGGCGACTGCAGCAGCACCAGTTAGCCAAGTAGCTAAACTAGCAGCATACTTCATTGCCTTACATGTGAATCCACAGAGCTTCCACGTTTTAGTATTGGCTAATCAAAAATTCTTCCATCTAAAGCAGATTGTAGAGAGAAGCAGAGAATGTATTTCTTTGTTACCTTTTAAAGGTAAACATATTGCTTTCTTCAGAGTGGTTGAGTTGCTAAACACTCGTCAGGTGTGAACAAATTCCTATACATTTAAATACCTAGTCAAAGGCAAAATAAAATGTTTTATTTATGGTCAGCGCTGGTATGCTCTGACATGTGTTTGGTAGGTGCCGTGTCTGTGAGGCGGACTCTCCAGGCTGATTAGAATCCATATTCCCGTTTAATCCAAAAACACAAAAACCAAAGTCAAAAACAGTCCAAAGGACAAAACACTAGAAAAATCCAAAACCAGCAAAAGCACCAAAGGGAGATCCAGAAGAAGAGTCGAAGAGTACAGAAAAGGGTCAAGGCAATCCAAAAACATAAACAATGAGGAGACAAGGCTTGGTATGCAGACAGACTGGCAATACTTCACACCGAATTAGTGTACTGAAGGTCCTTAAATAGTCAGGTGAAATGAGCTGCAGGTGAGGGGTCAGGGTGCATCGGGGAAGAATGTCAGTATTCGGCTGAGGCTGACCTCTGGTGGCGAGGACGGGTATCACACCTGACACTGGCCTAAAACAAGCTAGAAGAACTTTTGCAGTAACCTTGTACATTAAAATGTGCATTTCATTTTTTTTAATTGACAGATATTCAAATTTCACATTTTATGTTGAAAGCTGTATTCCACACCATGCGTATCTGACACGTACCATAGAACATAAAATGTCACAGCTTGTTTTATAACCAAGGTAACATAGCATGACCAGTATCTCGAGCCTATTTGCACGCATCACTGTGTGTTGACAATCATAGGGACGCTCTTGTGGGAAGACCAATTAGTAGCCAGATCTGCTGAATGGATTGGCCTTTGTTGATTTATATGCTGTTTGCATGATGCTGTAAATGTGGCTCTCCAGTTGAGTAGGACCTCTGGCCTAACCTCTGTTGAGAGGTTACTAGCCTTTCCCTTCAGCTTCTACAGTGCATTAGCTGTACTCTCTGATGAAACTCAGTGAGTTTGGCTTGTAAAGATGGGTTAGTAAATGGAGAACCTCTGTGATCACACAAGAGATCATTTACAAGAAAGACACTGAGAAATTTTCAAGCTTAACTCTTAGAATTTGAGGTATCATGGTCATTTTGGTAATTACACTGTTAATTCCATAGCTAGTTACATAAGAAATTACATTTACATTGGTTTTGGATTCTGGGGCACTTGTTTCAGTGTCATGCAATCACGAAAAATCATGGTAAATATATAAAAGAAGTAATTTATTTATATAAAAAAGCCACAGCTGCAACCTTTCATCATATTCATCTCCATCATTTACAAACACAAATGTGGTATTGATTGAAAGTTTACTTCAATGAGCTATTTCTCCTGGCAGCATTGTCCTGGACCCATGTACTCCTATTAAGAAGCATTTTGAAATGTTGGCAAGAGCAGGGGCCAAACCCGATCCTAAAATTGATCAAATAGGATTAGTTACCCCTGTCTAACCATTCTCATTCGTTAGGACGTCCCTGCCAGGGCCTACATCAGCACACCTGTTCTGACAGTTTGATGAATTGCAGTCTTTGGTCGTATCAGTGTAACACGGTTCTTCTTTGAAGATGTAGACCTTCGTCACTTTACCGCTGGAAATTCTTATTATCGTTTCTCCATGTGGAAACACACCATGTCCCCCCTGCTGCAGTGGGCTGGAGAGCACATCGGCTTTACTTCATCCCAGATGTTCCTCCTTAAACACTGTAAAGAATCTGTGACCGTTCAGCAGGTCTGGGGGGCTGGGGGGGTTAGGGACAGCTGCTGTAATACAGACGCATAGGCAGGCAGATGGAGGGGCAAACATGCAGGCAAAGATAAGGTCAGCCTGGATGGCCTAGAGAGGATTCCTGAGGTGCTGAAGAGCAAAACCGGTTAACTCTAGTAGATCCCCATTATTGTATACACATTTTCTTATATTTTATTGAATTATTTCTCATTTGTATACTGTCTGAATAAGATGGGCTGTGCAGGTACATCTTTATCTTCATCAAGGTAACAATGCAAATGTACCCTTAAGGGTGCATCAATGGTTTTAAGGTCCAGTTGTGTACCTTAAATACATTGTCCCCCATGGAAAAGGTAGATATTTGTACAGTAACAGTTTAGCTGTGTAACATAACAGTTTAGAAGCTGAGAGTGTAGCTAATTACAGAAACAAGCAGATTAAAACAAGCAGAAAAAATGTTAAGGTAATTGAAAGGTAATTGCAAATGTCAGTAGTGTCAGTACAGAAAACAATGTAATTTATTATATAACTAGCTATGTAATAAATTATATAATTACATGTAAGCAATTATACAATGCTAATTGAATGTACTAAAGTAAAACAATAACCCAGGGCTTCTAAGACTTAAATGGCAGAGCTGCAACAACTGGTACCACTTTCTGTCCCTCTCTGTATGTTTGTGTCTGTGCATATCATAATCTGATATGGTTTCTGATCATTAAAATGTTCCATTGGTTAAATTTTCAAGCATGCCTAATCACTCTCAAACAAAACAATATCAGACCTTGTCTTTTGCAATCAGACGCTGCCAGACAAATGATGAGAAACAGCCTGGGTGAGGAATCTAATTATGTTGAAAAACACTCTGAGAAAAAGCGGGGGAATCAAACTGTGAAATTGTGGGTAGATCACTTCAGAAAGAGAGAGGAGAAAAAAAGAAACCAGAGCGAGAGAGAGATTGGATGAGGAACAGATGTGTTGTAGGTACCAGCCGGTTATCATTACTTCATCTTCTGCAAGTCGATTAGGAACACATGACAAACCCTCATCACTCAGCCTTTGGGGCATGTCGCCATAGCAGAGATCAGAAAGCTGTAAACAGTGCAAAAAGCCTCTGTCTGGTGAATAGGATTGTACTGTCTTATAGCACCCTCTGGTGGCAGGTCTAAGACAGTACTGCCAGTCCCAGTGGATTGAACTCCCTGCAAAGAGATCAAAGATTCTGTGACCCCAGGGTCCTCGTATGACATTTGTGTGGGCTTATGTACAGAAAATACAGCTATCATTCATTTTTAATAATTATTTTTACAACCTGTATTTATGTCTGAGTTAAATAGGCTATTTTTGTTTTGCCAAGATTGGTATATGTGAATGACCTCTGATTGATGAACTCCTTTTAACTTCCGAATAAATTGGCAGATACATGTAAATGAGTCGGTGTCATCGCAAAAACAATGAATTCAAAGCAGGCGGTTTTTTCAGCTTAATTTCTGTCTGTGGACTTTGTAGGCTGAGGAGTGAACAGCATACTGTACAATTTTAACAGTATCTATATATTTTCAAATAATACTTCTATTTCGATTGGTGAGGAAAAATTAGTTTTCCATAATACGGCTGATATTCTAACAGAGCCTTCAAACATGGAACAAACAAGCTACACCGCATTGTGTTTTCCCTGCAGTGACTTACTTGAGTGGTGTTATACCAAGCAGGATGTCTTAGTTAGCTAGATAAAATAGTCAAATATTGAGGGTGTCCCACCTTAACTCTAAGGCTGAAAGCAACAGTTTGAAGAAAAAACAAATTTCCAAAGTGCACTTCTTTAATCGTGCTCTGGTGTTTCCAAAGCAAGTTCAGCTGACAGAAAATGAGAGCTTATATATGAAATTGCATGGCTACGTCATCATACACTTACAGTCGTGTGGAAAAATAGGTGGCCATCAGCAAAACAGTATGTGTGGGAAAATGTTACATAATAGAACAAAAAAAAGGAAATTTGACTATTTAAAAAGTAACTTTTTTTTCTGTTGAAATGTAAGTACACTCCTGGCTTTAGTAGTAACTGGTATTGCCCCTTTTGACAGAAACATGTAGGCATGTCTGTCTACCAGTTTGCCCTCTAAATCCTGCAGAATGTATAATGTTTGAGGGGTTTCTTGAATGTCCAGCCCTTTTTAAATCCCCTCACAGCATTTTAATAAGGTTCAGTTCTGCATTTTGACTAGGCCATTCCTCAACTCTCAATTTCATCATTTTGAGCCTTTCTTTGGTTTTATTTATTTGTGTGTTTAGGATCATTATCCTGTTGGAAGGTCCACTTTTTCAGCTTCAACTTTTTAGTAGATGGTCTCACATTCTCCTCTAGCACTGTCTGGTATGAAAGAGAATTTATAGCCAATTCTACAATTGCACGTTGGCCAGGTCCCGAGGCAGCAAAGCAGCCCCAAACCATAGCATTTCCACCACCATGATTTACAGCTGGTATGAGGCTCTTGTGATCAAATACAGCCTTTGGTTTTTGCCAAACAGCTTCTGGTACTGTGGCCAAACAACTATATCTTTTGACTCGTCTGGCTATACCACACTGTTCCAGACATCCTGGTCTTTGCCTAGATATTTATTAGCACACTTTAACCTTGCCCCACCGTTCTTTTCAGACAGCAAAGGCTTTACCCTGGTGCCCCTCCCATTTTTCGCACTTTTACATCTACAGTGGCAAGAGCTACTTGCAGATCCTGTGATGAAATGTCGAGGGTCTTTTAGTATCTTACCATCTGCTCTTGGGTTAAACTTGCTGGGGTGGCATGTTGGCAGTGGATTTAAGTCTTTTCCACGTGATGATTTTACGAACACTGAAAGGACTGATTTCTCATATTTCACTTCTCGAACCCTTTCCCAGATTCATATGTATCTACAACTTTATTTACTGAAGGCCTTGGAGAGCTCTTTTGATCTAGGCCTGATGATACCACAGACACTGAGGACAAAGAGCAAAGATATGTGGGGTGTAAATAAGATATTCTCTAATGTTCTGATCATTAGCACCTGATTGGGTGGGCCTGATTTTGAGGTAGCAATATGTGGAGGGGTGTACTTTCTTTTTCCACTTAAGTCAACTGAATTTGTTATTTCAAATATATAAAGGATGGCATCATTGTTCATTTTAGGTCTCACCTTTATCTATCAAAATTGTTTGCGTAAAGACAGGAAAAAGTCCAGTTATGCAGAAAACCTAAATATTCTGAAAACGTCTAAACTTTCCACAGGTTGTACTTCTTCACATGACTGTATCTTAAGGTCTGCAGAGCTGTTAAGCAGCATCATATCATCTTGCATGTGATATTGTATTAAATATAATTTCATAACATGATTTAAGGTAAGTGTGTTGTGATTTGGGTGTTTGCTTGGCGTTAATTGGTGGGGTATAAGCTTCATTAGTTAAGGTGCAGTGCAAAACTAAAGAACAAGCACCAAACATGCCTCGGCTAATCAGGTACATTTGGGGTATGAGTGGAAATTTGAATTTTTTGCAGATTGTTACTTACATTACATTGTACGTTTGCATGCAAAAGTTTGGGCGCTACTGGTTAAATGATGCTTAATTTGACCAGTACTGTTCAAGCCTTTGCATACAACTGTATGTTCAAATAATAAATCATGCTTTGTTAAACATTCTTTTCATCAGCTAAGTACTAAGAGCTTTATTAGCTGAATCAAGTCTCAAAGAAAAAAGAACGATCAAATGAACAAACTTCATGGATCCTGAAGGGAAATTGCAGTGTTTCAGTAGCAAGACATACATACATTTATAATTGCACATAAATGTACATACACTATGCAGAACATTTTAAATAAATCTAGTCTTAAGTTAAAGTACGGGACAAATAAAAGTATATATATTTGCATATTTACATGGCAAATGAGACAGATTTGTTTTATTTACTTGACAGAAGACACTGAGTGATATGAGGTAAACTAAAAGCACATATTATAGACAAAACAAACTCAGAGTTGCATCAATATTATAGTGTAAAGTGCACAGTGAAAGTGTCAGTACAGTAATAGTTGTGATATATTGCAGTGTGTATTAATCAGAGAGGAGATACAGTGATGTGGTTCAGCACAGTTCAGACAGCAGGAGATCAGTACCGTCTCTGCAGTGAGGAGACTTGTTGTAGAGCCGTACAGCAGTGGGTAAGAAAGATCTCACACGGCTCTTTAACACAGCGCAGCTCTAACCGTCTGCACTGAATGAGCTTCTCTGTTTATCCAGTGTAGCATGCAGAGGGTGTGAGGTGTTGTCCATTATAGCTAACAGCTTGTTGAGCATCCTCTGTTCTGCTGCAACCTCCAAAGAGCCCAGCTTGACTCCTAGAACAGAGCCAGCCTTCCTAATAAGTTTGTTTATTTTGTTCAGAGAACTTTTGTTAATGCTGCTGCCCCAAAACACAACAGCATAAAATAGAGCACTCACTACAACAGACTGGTAGAATGTCCATAGGAGCTTAGTGCACACACCAAAAGACCTCAGCCTCCTCAGGAAGTAGAGATGGCTTTTGGTACACTGTGAGAGTGGTCCAGCTCCAGTCCAGCTTGTTGTGCAAGTGCACACCCAGATATTCGTATATGTTGTATGTCTTAATTGTTTGTTCAGATGCATACATCTGTGCATATCCTTGAATGTCCATGAGTGTAGTTTGTGACAAACTGTATGTGTTGTGTTCAGGAGCTAGAAAAACCCAGCCCACCCCAGAAGCCTTTGCCCGCTGACCCATTGGGGCGCAGTATCCGGTTGATGCGGAGCCCAACAGCTATTCGCCTGCCTGCCCCCATTCCAACCAGCAACCCACGCTCAGCACCCCCCCAAACACAGCCCAACAGGTCAGCACACTTTTACACAACACCCTTTACAAACCATTACACATACTGTGTAAGATTTTTTGGTAAAATTAAAAGAAGTAGTGTGTGTGCCGCTGTGAGACTCTGTGTTTAGGTCTCAAATGCAAAATCAACATTATACTGATGAAGATATAATAATAATAATAGATAATTCACTCACATCCTCCGAAAGCACTCTTTTACACCACTCTAAATTCATCTGCTTGGCACGGCTGATGTCACAAAGTGTTCTTCTGGACATTTTGTGCAATTACTCACGTCCACCAGAGAGGTCTCCAAATCCCCAAATCTTATAAAGTGAAGCTTTAAAAACACATATTACACATGCACATATGATAAATACACCTACTTTATTGTGAACATCAGTATGGAAAATAAAGATTTTCAGAAAGTAACAAAGTACATTTTACATTACTTAGAATATGACTGGCTAGCATTTCACTGCAGTGCCATATCAGTTGGTATCAGTATTCCGTCTAAAACGTCCATGAATTGACTGAAGAGTTCAATTAAATGAGCTAATGAATTCAATTAAATGCAGGCTAATGAAGAGCACTCTATAAAAATTCAGAAATTCCTCTTTAATTTTGCCTTTATTCACATTACAGATTGATTACAGAATGATTTGCTTTGCTTTCACACAGACCTCCTCCTAAGCAGCCCCCTACACTGCCAAAGCCTCAGTTCCTCACAGGCATGCCGAAGCCCAGCAGTTGAGAGCCAAGCTGCAGGGACCTGAGCGGAGAGAACACACTCGATTTTGCACTATGAATCTCCGCCGGTCTTAATGAACAGTGTCTCTGAGTTATGATCATGGGGATCTACGCTTTGATCCCCTGGTGCTACAGCCCCTGTCGGTGCTATGAGTCGACGCTCAGGTACACGTCGCACATTATTTATGTCCGTCCAAACTGTATTTATTTCGGCACAGTGCATTGTAGTGGACTTTTATTTCACATTTTTGTGTGGTTTGTCCTGGTTTCAGTTGGGATTAGTATTGTTTAGTGATCAGAATTTTGATGATTCAACAACATGGAAAGAGATATGAAAGACTTTTATCTGTGAAAAATGAGTAGAAAACTGCAATGTAGGTGCTTTTTAATGGTAGAAATGGTTTGTAGGAAAAAAATGGTTTAGAAGGGAAAAATTTGGAAGCTCCACTTTGTCACAATGTGCTCCGTGGGTGTACAGTCCCTTTGTGTATTACCCATTTAAAATCACTCATGAATCAGTCCTATTACCAGAAACAGCCAGGAGGAGGCAATTCACAAAACCACAGAGCAGTCTCTTCTGTAGTCAGCCAGTGTTGAGACTATATGAGAGAGCTTTTTTTCTTGTTTATCTAAAAATACCCTGTTTCTCAACTAAAGCAGCTGTGTATGAAAGTCAGACATGTCTGTTTTAGTGGCGTCTGGGTTTTCTAAACTTTTTTGAGCCTTTTCCTTCTTATTTCAAAATAAGTCATTCACCAGTGATCACGACTCCAAATGATGGTTATGATGCATCCTGTATATTACATGCCATTTCATGCGAACTCCTTTTGTGAGGATGGTTGGGCTAGACTATAGTTATTTTACAAAAGCAAATTTACTCTGTTTTGATCTCCAAATGTACAATGTGCTATCTAGAGTCTTGCTTCATCAGCTGTGGTGGATGAGAGGTACAGGAAAACGGCTATAATGGTCTGGTAATGGGGGACTTGCACAGGAATACCAGGAAAACAGTGAAGGAAAACAGATTTGGGATGTTTTTACATTTGTTTATCATACAAAATACAGGATATCTGTAGCAAACTGGAGATACAAAAATTACGTGTACCCCAGGGACGACTTTGCTTTTGTACGTGCTGCTGATATTTTCAGCTGTGACAGTTTGTTTCCACTGAGCCTACATCTATCACACGTCTACTCTACACAACGTAGAGCTGTATAATGTGCTTCTCTCTTTAGCGTCCTGTTACTCTGAAGTTGCTTTTGTGTGAAACCATAGGGGGTGTCAAGAGCTGTGCTTTTTGATGCATATATATTACTTCAGGAGTGACTTTAATTCCTGTTTTCTTTCATACAGTTGTATGTCTGTAATGCATCATTATTTTAAAAACGCATTCAGAAAGACTGCAAGACCAGATACAAACCACACCACAGTAGGTAACCTGCTTTGCTTGGCTTGTTTGGCAGTCTTTATTCCTGTACTCACTTTTTACCATTTTGTAACCACACACTTGTATCAGTATTTCTACACATAAAAATGTAATATTAACTTTCTTTATTTTGCTCAGTGACTGAAAACACAAAGCATTTTTTTGTACAATAACTCTTTGATAAATCAAAATGTGGGGGAAAGAAAAACCCTGTAAATGTCAGTGTGTCAGAGGAGTCATCGATTTTGAACTCACGAATTATGAACCAGTGCTTATTAAAGTTGTCTATGAAACTGATCTGTGATGGACTGAGTGGGTTTTTGCTGTTGGAGGAGCAGGACTGTTCTTTTCAGTGCTGCCCACTGGCCTCTCCTTCACTAACAAAGGGATGATATTCTGAAACACAGTCAAACAGGTTGTTATGAAGTTTTAAAACATACCATTCATTCCCCAATGCAAGCAATCCATATATGGAACTAAGCTGTAAAAGCAAAAGGTTTTGTGATGTAACAAAAACTAATTTACATACATTGACATTTTCAGACTACAGCAGTTTAGCCGCAGCCATTCATGCTGAAGTTATAAAGAGTGTCTTAGCGTCCTTTCTTGAGTGAGGCACAATAACAGTGCAGCCAATCAGAACAGAGGTCATTTACATATATTAGTCTTAGGCACTGTTAGGGATGAAGAGAATGTACAATGGTAATGTAAAGAATAATGTATGGTATATAAAACCACACAAACATTATAAGTGGACCTCAAAGGGAATAAACAAGAAAATGTAAGATATGGGCACTTTAAGAGGATGAAGTGCATCATTACCTTTCTCTGAAAAGCTTTAGCCATCTCTAGAGCACCAGCACCAAACTGAAAGACAGCGTTGTTGTTGGGTTAGTATGAACACAAACACTGACAACTTATGGTCATCATAGTTAGAAATATGGTGGTTATGAAAGCAGTCAATATTGCATCTGCTTTTGTGTAAGGTTTACTGTAACTTACATGTACAATAAGAAGAAAGTAACTAATAAAGTTTGCTAGATTGAGAAAAATAAAGAATATTACTAAAAATAATACATAGTAGTTGTGGAATGGTAAAGAGTGAAGGCTGAGAAAATGCCTTTAATTTCAAATGTGTATAAGACATGTCACTTCCTATTACTGTCATGATAATCCATGTAATTAAGAACCATTTGTCATTGTGTTTGCACACTGTGAAATTAGACCTCTGCATTTAACCCATCCTTGCAGTGAAACACACACATACATGCACATTAGTGAACACACACAAGGGGCAGTGAGCACATTTGCCCAGAGCGGTGGGCAGCCCTATCCACAGCGGGGAGCAATTTGGGGTTAGGTGCCTTGCTCAAGGGCACCTCAGTCATAGACTGTCAGCTGAGAGGCTCGAACCGGCAACCTTTCGGTCACAGGGCTGGTTCCCTAACCTCCAGCCCACGACTGCCCTAAACATATATCTGACCAGCACCAACTCATATATGCTGCCAACATGCTGAGTAAAAAGTGCTCCTCATCATATATTTATCACTTAACATGAATAACTTTTGAAATATAAGAGTTTGATGAGTTTGATGTACCACATAAACATTACAGTAAACATACTACTCACTCCCCAGTGCATACATTACATATATGGAAATTGCTGCAAAAAAAGCGTGAGTTAAATTCATTGCTGATGTCATAAAAAAAACGCTGTATTTACATATACCTTCCTAATCAGCCTTAAGCAGTTTAGCCACACTCATTTATGCTCAAGTCATAAGGAGTGCTTCAGCCCACGCTTCTTTTTGAATGAAGGCAGCCAGTTAGAACAGAGGTCATTTACCTAGATCAGTCTTTAAGGCACAGTAACAAAAACAATCTGTTTAATTCTTGAAAAAATAAAGAGGACAAAATGCTAATGTAAAAATGAATTACAATGTCTGGTTCATAAACGCAAAGATAAGTGGACTTTAAAATGAAGAAAAATTAAATGCAAGAAAACCTCGGATACGGGCCCTTTAAAATACAACTGTTTAGGTCCAAGATGCATTACCTCATTTTTTATGTGCTGATCTGCTCCGTTTTCTAAAAGCAGTTTAACCAGCTCCTCATGGTTATTTAGCACTGCCACCTGTTGAACATTACATTCATTCATCTTCTTGAAATAACATCAACACGGGAACACAGTCTTACTGTCATTGCTATATGAATTTATGTATGTACATTATGTCCTGTCCTAATGTTATTGGTGCTCTGGTGAAAACATATTGTGAAAAGTTTCAACACTAATGCTGTCCATGCACTTTAGTGAAGGGCCCTAAAGAGCAGTGTGAGTTCAGCTCATACCATGAGGGGTGTTTTCCCGTCTTTGTCTTGTTTGTTAATGTCAGCCCCTGCACTGATGAGCAGAGCAGCCACGGCCGTGTTTCCGCCAACAGCAGAAACTCTGAGGAGGGGCGTCCATAAGGAAAGGCTGTCTCTCACATCCACCTGAGGGACATGAAACACATCAGCTGTCTTGTCCATATTGAGTGTTAAAACATTTAAAACACATAAAATACAAATGTGATCTATGTACATGAAAAATACAATACAGTTTTGTTCTTTATTGAACATTAGAATCGGCAGGAAATGCAGAACACAATACAATGCTGTTAACCCAACAAAGTTTCAGGTCACCTGAAAAAATTAATGTATGGGGATAGTTTCAACTTATTGTATTTAAATACGTTCATTTCTGCAGGTCTGTCATGGGTGGGCCTCAAAGGGCTATGCCCTCCCATTTAATTTGCTAGGCCTGCCCAAAAACCAGCTGGCATATGACTTTTTTATAAATAAAATTATTTATATTCTACAAAAACACAGAACTTATGGCAAAAATGTGTCTTGATTCTCCCACGTAGTGATTAGGTAGAACTAGGTCATTCTGACTGCGGTATCTCCATCCCCCAATACTCAATGGTGGCAGCGTTGTGTGATAAAACAAGTGACCACTCACAGACATAAAGGTCTGGATTTCCACAAGTACAAAATAATACATCAACACAAACAAACAAATACAAAAGTGTTATATTGTAGTGTGTTTTAACCTCTTAACATTGTTATTCAGTAACAACTCAGTGCAAACTAATGGCGCTTTTCTTAATTATAGAAGTGTATAATAAAACTTCAGAAGCAGAACCATGGCTTCATAAGGAGGTAATGTGCAAAGGATGTGCAAATGAACCTGCATTAAAGCATTGTCAAACTATAAGCATAATAGAATGTTTTCCCAACAGCCTGAAATGATCATGAGATTGTCACGTTTAACCATTGCCTTAGTAGTTTAACTATTTTAACTAGTCTCCAAATGGGAGCATAAATGGAAGTGAAAATATCAGTGTCAGTAACTCTCCCAGTGCAGTGCTTGTGATTTCTGTTTGCCCTCTGGGAGTCTTACTTCACAGCCATCCTGCAGGAGGTACTCTAGGACAGGCAGGTGCCCTCCGTCTGCTGCCCAATGAAGAGCACAGCATCCCCCGCGGTCTGTGGACGTCCAAGAAGCTCCACACTCAAGCAGGTACCGCACCACCTCCAAATGCCCCGAGAAACACGCCAGCATCAGACTAACATGCACATCACCAACCACAGCAACAGCACGTGAAAGAAGTTATACAATCAACTCTCAGATTTACTTTGCATCAATCAGAATTTGAGCATTATTAAATAGAAAGTATTCAAATAAGCATTACAGTCATAGGCAAAAGTTTAAACACCTCAAAATTACATCAAAAGAACATCCTGTACAGTGAACAAACTCAAATATGGCATTTTTCTGCACTTTTTGGTGCACAATTTCTATTTCTGTTGGGAAAAAAACAACATAAGTAGTATTTATGCCCTGCCTGTTGCTGTCTATTGCTACTGGCTTTTATCCATCATTAGCCATATTTACATTCTGTGTGTACCGATTACCTTACCTATCTTTTCCACTAGAGCTCTTCATGTTGACATCTGCTCCATACTGCATCAGCACCTGAACCAGACTGCAGTGCACTGTATTAGTTATGCACTACATCCTTATGTAGTTCTGCACTGCACTTCTACATTTTTTGTTAGCAGCATCTATACAAGCAAAACCTTAAATAGCATAATTTCTTATTTTAATATAACATTAAGCTTTGGTACCATTTTTTCAGGAAAGTAATGAACTATAAAGTTATTAATGACTCCTGCCTGTTCCCAATGCAGACATAACAGATTTTTCAGTATAAGCTGCCTACTGTGCAATATACAAGTGAAATACTGTTTTGCTTTAGTGCAGAATGACAGTGATTTAGTGTTGTTACACCTCTCACATATACAGTAGGCTATACTGCTGTGATGTGCATGACAAAACACAAGAAACTGTGTTTAGTTTTACCTTAAGTAGCCCCTCCTGGCTGCCACCATCAGCGGAGTAAAGCCCAGTCTATCAGGCACATCTACAATGACTGTCCTGCAGTGCAGAAAACAACATTTTTGCATTTTCTACAGAGAACAAGCTTTTAAATTTTAGTGCATCATTTCTATTTACTTGCTGGGTTTGACATACTTTAAAAATACAATATACAACAAAATGTGCTCTAACTTTTGAACAGGCCCTATTTTAGGTTTTATTTCTTTTCCTCAATGTTACATTCAGCAAAAAAACCAAAAAAAAACCCAAACAGTAATTGTACACTTAAATGTGCAGAAGGGTGTTCTATGTAGAGAATATGTACTTAATTTCACTTAGAAAATCAATATGTAATTTGACCAAGGGTGCCCAGACTCTTGCTTACAACTGTATTATTTGTATAATAATAGTAATTATAATGGATGTAAAAATATATAAATATTAGAGGTCTTTAAATGATTTTTCTGTATTTTACTGTACTTTTCCAGGCTACAGGTGAAAACTGCAGGACAGCCTTATAGTAAGACGTGTAATATTGAATATATGTGTGTTAACTGTAAGGGGACATCAAGAAGATGCTAAAGTCTCTATGTTCATAACTTATCTGTATAATATTAATGCTACTCCTATGACACAAAAAACAAAATAATCCTAAACGCACAGCTCTCATACATTATATTGCTAAAAATATTCACTCATCTGCCTTTACATGTATATGAAATTGAGTGAGATCCCATTCTTAATCCATAGGGTTTAGTATGATGTCGGCCCACCCTTTGCAGCTCTAACAGCTTCAACTCCTCTGGGAAGGCGTTCCACAAGGGTTAGGAGTGTGTTAATTGTTTTGTTTTTTTTTATCATTCTTCCAGAAGCGCATTTGTGAGGTCCGACACTGATGTTAGATGTTGTTGAGATCAGGACCGGCCAGTCAAGTTCTTCCACACCAAATTCTCTCATCCATGTCTGTATGGACCTTGTGCACTGGTGCACCATCATGTTGGAACAGGAAGGGAACGTCCCCAAACTTGAGAGCATGAAATTGTCCAAAATCTCTTGGTCTGCTAAACCATTAAGAGCTCCTTACACTGGAACTAAAGGGCCGAGCCCAATTCCTGAAAAACAACCCCACACCATAATCCCTCCTCCACCAAACTTTACACTTGGCACAATACAGTCAGACAATTATTTTTGTCCTGGCAACTGCCAAACCCAGAGCCATCCATCAGATTGCCAGATGGAGAAACGTGATTTGTCACTCCAGAGAACACGTCTCCCCTGCTCTAGAGTCCAGTGGTGGTGCTTTACACCACTGCATTCCACGCTTTGCGTTGCATTTGGTGATGTAAGGCTTGAATGCAGATGCTTGGCCTTGGAAATTCATTCCATGAAGCTCTCTACACTGTTCTTGAGCTAACCTGAATCAGATGCCCCTCAGCATCTGCTGACCCAGCTCTGTCATTTTACGTGGCCGAAACCCCTTCATGGCTGAGTTGCTGCCGTTCCCAATCTCTTCCACTTTGTTATAATCCCACTGACAGTTGACTGTGGAATATTTAGTAGTGAGGAAATTTCACGACTGGACTTGTTGCACAGGTGGCGTCCGATCACGGAACCACGCTGGAATTCACTGAACCCCTGAGAGCGACCCATTCTTTCACTAATGTCTGTAGAAGCAGTCTGCAGGCCTAGGGGCTTGGTTTTATACACCTGTGGCCATGGAAGTGACTGGAACAACTGGATTCAATGATTTGGATGGGTGAGTGAAAACTTTTGGAAATATAGTTAATGTGTGCGCATGTAGACAAGCTGTGGCTGAACTGTGAAGGAGCAGATACTCTCACCCAGACTGCAGCACTTTAATAAGCTGCTCTTTATCATTCATCTTCACTGTCTGATGAAGATCATTCCCGGTAATCGGCTCTCCTGAGGAGGAACACACAGACGAGCATGTAGACAGCATGCACAAAAGTAGAAGTCAGTGCATCGCTTAAAACATTTGATTGCATCCTTTGTTGTGCTATTGTGGTGTTTACATTTGTGTGCTTACGTGCAGTAGACACTGTCAGTACAGGGCTGTACAGATGTCCTCCAGATGGAGCGAGGCTCTTCAGTCTGAACTTGTACGCAGTGTTGGGTTCCAGATCCTCTGCTGTGAACTGAGTATTAAATCCTCTGAACTCAGCAAGACAAAAGATCAGAAGCACTATTAGTCTGCACTAATATCTGCTAAGTGTTCATTAAGGCACTTAGTTCCAGCAAGCAGGAGGCTAATTTCAAAGCCGATATTAAAATTAGATTTCATATCAGACTTAATTATTAAGCTTATAACTATATTTTCAAATGTGATGACAGTTCAGCTACTAATACTTTACATATTATGTAACACTCAGCTTCAAAGGCAGGACTATCCAGTAGCACAACACACAAGGAGCCTACTGTAAAGGTTCTGAATAAACATGCAGATGAAAAATTTTGGATACATGTCCTCACACGTATATCTCATGGAAGCTGCACTTTCTGGGATCCTCCTTCTCTAATCTGAAACAGGTCCAGTTATCAGGAGGACCCAGCCGCCTCTCTTTCTCCTCACCATTCCAGCTCAGCTCGATGCTGTGGTGGCTCACCTGTCCAACGACAAGTGTCTCGCAGAGTTCACTCTCACCTGCTAGGGGGGAGAAAAGTGCTTCACTATACCTGACCGTAGGTGGCACCAAAAATGTCCCCTCTCAATACAAAATGTGGTCTTGTGGTCATCTTTTAGTTCTTAGTACTACAACCCAAAACAGAAAAAGTGAAAATGCAACTAAAAAAGAAAGCCACGATTTCTAAAATGTACTTTGACTTGTATGTCATTGCAGACAGCATGAACATTAGGTGTTTCATGCTTTTGTCTGGTCAACAGCTCATGTGTAAATGTCCTGCCATTCAGGCCTGTAGCACATTCCGAAAAATGTTGGGACAGGGGCAAGTAAGAGCTAGAAATAAGATAAAACAATTAAATAATGACTTGAAGGTGATGCCAACAGGAGACTTTAATTAATATTTGGTACTAAAGCAGCATCCAGGAAAGGCCTAGCCCTGTAGGAAAGAAGTCCAGAAGCATTGTCTACGTCTCTGGGCTTGGAGGTATCTGGAACGGACCATCACACAGAGGAAACGGGTATTGTGGCCACATGAATCAGTATTTCAGGTCTTTTTTGGAAGAAATGGACGTTGTGTGCTCTGGACCAGATATGAAAAGGGCCTTCCAGACTGTTACCAGCAAGAAGTCCAAAAGCCAGGGACTATCATAGTATGGGGTTGTGTCAGTGCCCTTAGCAAAGGTCTCTTACACTTCTGTGGTGGCTCCATTGATGCCACAGAGTGCATAGAGATTTTGGAGCAACACACGTTGTCGACATCTTTTCCAGGGACACACATGCACATTTCAACAAGTAAATGCAAAACTACATGCTACAGACATTACAAAGGCATGGCTATGGATGAAGAGCTTGAGGGTGCAAGATTGGGCTTCCTGAAGTTCTAAACTGACCCAACAGAGAATGTGTGGCACATTTCACAATGCAAAATGAGACAACAAAGATCTCAGACAGCTGCACACCTTAAATCTTGTGTGCAGGAAGAATGAGACAAAATTACACCTCAAATTCTTCATCAATTGGAGACTTCAGTCTGTAAATGTCTTTTAGGTGTTGGTAAAAGGAAATGGCAACAATACAACGAGGTAAACGCTTTACTGTCTCAAGTTGTTTAAAAATATTTAGCAAGAACCAAATTAAAATGTGTTTATTTTGAAAAACAATAAATGTCATGGGGTAAAACATCAAATAATCTGATGTACTGTTTTCAGTGTAACAGGTCAAAAATCATTTTTCAGTTTTAATTTTAATTTAACGTACTATCCCAACTTATTTTATCATAGGCCTGCCTGTGCTGCTGTGTTTAATAGGTCGAATGTGACATTCTGCCAGGATGCGCCTGAGCTTTAACATTTTAGATCAAATCTATGAAAGGAAGCTACTTCAAGTTGCTTCATAAATCATTTGGCGTGGGTGAATGTGAGAAAGTGTAGCGATTCCCAAACTATTGTTCAGAATAATAGAGGGGGGCATCTGTCTGGTTATTTGAGACCACTCACTCCTAACCTGTATTAGCTTACAAATGATCTTTCCCTGTTTAATATGCCAGATGGATTCAGAAGGTCTTGCAGCGTACATGTGTGCATTTCACAAAACACGAGTATTTGGAATTAATACTTTGCCATTTCAAGTTACAAAGTTAGTTAGTTTACTGGAGCTGGGTTGTTTTATCCCAATTTCTTGTATGCTCAAACCACTGCCCTTCCTGGATTAATGTGTGCTTTTGTACTGAATAAACTGTCAAAATATACATCAGCGCATGTTGTTTGATCTTAAATAAATAGTGATGCTGCCTTAAAATGTTGAGTTCACTGAACTTCAGTAACTGGTTTGTATTCTGTGACTAATTGGTTAAAGTTAAACATCAATATCTGCTACTTTTTTATATTCAAAACGTGTTATAGATGATTTTACCTGGATGCTCCATCGCTGAGGTGGAGGACACTGAGCCTTCTGAGTCCTTCGCTTTCTCTTCACTCCGGATGCTGAGCCCTGTCTGCTGCCTGTTTACTGTTGCTATAGAAACGACGCCCCTGCCTACGCCTCTCTGACGGCGAGCGGCGCTGATGCCTGTTTTCGCGGATTAAACGCAGAAAGAGCGTCAACTTCTCATGAACACTCGGTGATGCTAGCTAGGTTAGGACATTCAAATGCGAACCCACGCTTTACTGAGGAGACGGGCACAGAGACGATGGTCTTGTTTCCAGGCGTCCATGCTCAGATATACACACCTAGAGGCCGCGTTGTCTGTGAAGCGGGACGTCTGCGTGTCAGCCATGTTGGTGCGGTCAAAATCCGCTGGAGAACAAATTCACTTGTATTGAGAGATGATGAGTCTCAGGATTAAATCGGCCACAACTAACTTATTACTCAACCCATTTTCACCTAATTTGTTCTGTTATAATCCTCAGGCATTCATTAATCCAGGCCGCACGGACTGCTCTCGGTAGCTTTTATTTATTTAATAGCTGATCGTGCTAATTAGCCCAGCATTAAAGTATTCAGTTCGAATAATTCAAACAAGAAGCTGACTTCAGGTTCGTGTAAGAAGGTGCCAACATTAATCTATTATGAATATCTATCAGTGGTGGACAGTAACTCAGTAAATGTAATTCGTTGCTGTACTTAAGTCGTTTTTTCGTGTATCTGTACTTAAGTATTTTCATTTTGGGCGACTTTTTCCTTTCACTCCACTACATTTCAGAGTCTAATATCTTACTTTTTACTCCTACATTTTGAGAAATCTGTCGTTCCTTTTGTTTTTGTGTGAATAAAAACGTAACATGTCAAAACGAAAGAAGCGCAAAGCCAGAGCACCAATCAGGGCCCAGCGGTCACTTAGTTCTGAGCTGGTTTTGACCTGTTGGTCATACCGACCCAGTGCAGCACGCGGTTCAACGTCAGCGCAGCAGCACAAAATTTTGGGAGCACATGCGTCACCTAAATGATGAACTAACCTAACTTTGTGTAAATAGAGCACAATATAGAAATATGTCCACATATGCAGTCGAGACTGGCGCGGCTTTTTTCTGAATTCATACAAACACTTTCATTTTATAGTAAATTAGTTTGGGTTAGTTTATGTTTATGAACAGAGGCCTACAGATCAACACAGTAAAGGAAAACTTATTTGTGATCCTGAGTTTAAAGCCAGTTTTTATTCAGCTTGTAACTAATTTACAAAGTAATTTTAAACTGAAACTTTTTTGTGATTTCAGAGCCACTCGGTTCTCCCTGATGGAAACTGTTTACCTTCAGTGTTTTGTGCTTCTGATCATTTTAATAGACGTCAGCGTCACTAATTAATGACGTTCTATTAAAAGACTGGTTTACCAAGAGAGACGCTGGAGGACTTTCACCTGAAATGAGTTCATGAAGCCAGTCTGGTTATAAAAATGATAACAGGACATCAGAGCCAGAATTACTCTTTTAGTACTTTTACTTTATATTAAGTACATTTGAAGGCAAATACTTTTGTCCTTTTACTCAAGTTGAGGTCTAGAGTAAGGACGTCTACTGTTACTGGAGTAATATTTTACCTTGGGTGTCTCTACTTTAACTCAAGTACATGATCTGTGTACTTCGTCCACCTCTGATATCTATCGTTACAAGGATTAATGCTATACCTACAAAGCAATAACCATGACTGTAAATAAATAACTACATAAAGTTAAGACCCCTGAATAGAGTATTAATTGAAATAAGCTTAATATAAAACCAGAGGACAAACAATCGCATCAACAGGTTCTCTGGGCCTCACCAACCTCACATACACATCACACAGACATGAGTATGGATCGCTGCGTTCCTATTCCGTATAATCCTATTCCACTTTCTGGTACAATACTCTTGAAATAGTATAATTATGGACAGTATTTTACCTAAACTGTTGCTCTGTAATGGTACTGAATGCAGCCCAGCAGCGATGTTGACCGCCCTAAAATAACTGTTGATGTGCCTGACTGGACCCAACGCGGCATCTAGGTCCGACTATCAGTGTCCATACTTGTTCATAGCTGAACTATCGTGCTATATTCGCAGTGCTTCACTCAACTATCCAGAGAACCTCTTTGGTGCGGAACAACCAACACTGCCCTGCACATTTTAGTGCTTCTCCTGTTTTAATACACCCACTTTAAACCAATCAGGGGCTGTTAATGAGCTGGTTAGTTGGATCAGGTGTGGTGGGAGCAGGTAAAACAGAAAGTTCAGGGAGGTGGGCCTCCAGGACCAGGGTTGAGAAATACTGTCCCACACTGTGGCAACTACTTTATATATCATTTACTCAGGCTCTTTAAGGGCCAGTATCATAGAAAACCAACGTGTGTTTGTTTTTTGAAATAAAAGTTACCCAGATAGCAAAGTAACGTTGAATCAATGTTGACTCACCGTTATCCAGTTCAACGCAGAACTGTTGAATCAACATTGATTTGAACTTGATTTTTGGTCATCAACTAAGAAAGACGAAAATGACGTGATATCAACGTTGATTCATTGTTACTTTGTTATCTGGGTAATACAGTACATAAACACTGTTTTGCTGTTTCTATATGGCCTATATATGAAAATGTAACTTTAGCTTACTGATTCTGTGATGTCACAAAAACCAACACATTTACATAACTAAAGGGTTGGAAATCTTAATAAAGATGCAACAACACCCTTATACATTTGTTTTGTTACTCATTATGTTTAAAAATGATGAGGTAACTCATTTTTTGTGTGTCCGTTCTCTCTTTTATTAATGTATGGAAGCATTTTTATCTGTTACTGCCTTTGTTTAACTCATCTTAGGATGTACTTTATGCAATTGTATGCCATCGTGTAAGCTCACGGAGCTGCGAGAGTGCCACGCTGCTACAGTGTTTTACATGGGTTCTCTGTGAAGGAAGGCCATGCTATTGTGCATGTAGTTGTGTTCAGGTTCTGATTGAATTACTGTCGTGTTAATGTTTATGAGTTGAGTTGAGAAGCACTTTAAACTGGTTTCAGCATTCCCTTTTATGCTGAAGCTGTGAAAGTTTATTATTGCATATATGTGTTTAGGGTTTTTATCACATTGCTATTGTTTATATATAAGCTCGAGTTAAGCAAGGTTGGTATATTAGTTTAATTTGTTTTCTTACTATGTCTGTTCATGAGTTTCTGTATTTTGAATTGATTTGTCCTTGAGATTATTTTATGGAGAAAATGTTTCTTTATTTACTATTCCATTAGTTGGGTTATTTTGTGAATTTGTGGTCTTTATTTGTTTTCCATTTTCTATTTTTTTTTTTATACAAATTGATATTCAAGTATTTCAATTGCATTATGTCTTTGTATGTGTGTATGAATAAATTTGAATGCCAGAGGATCGCACACCATAACGTCTGTGTCCATTTTCTCTTTTATTAAGGGAAGTGGGCTTTGTACTGTGCCCAGGTTTCCCCTAGGCTTGGGGCTGGTAACATAACCACCTATTCATCTACAGCAGTTTAGCTCTGCCTTTTCATGCTGACATTATAAGAAGTGTTTTAGCCTGGAATGCTTTTTGAATGAGGCACAGTACAGGACAGCCAGTCAGAACAGATGTAATTTGCATATATTAAACTTAAAGGCACAGTAACAAAAGCAGCCTGTGTAAGTATGATGGATATATGATGGTGTGTGTGTGTGTGTGTGTGTGTGTTTAGTACTTAAGCTCACAATGTGGACCTCAGGATAATGTATGGGCCTTTTAAATGTCTTGGCCTATTCCTAAAGAGCACTTTTAAACAGTTAACAAACACAAACTTTCAACAGGAGAACATGTACACAGGTAGGACATTCCTACTGATACAAATATCGCCACTGTCAGAAGAAAACCTCGCATCTCATTTTTCAGTTTTTGACATCATTTGAAAATGCCTGTTGCCCTTTACATTGTGTGTGAATTTCATGACGAATGGACCAAAGGAAACAGCCCAAAATGACTTACATCAATAATTTACATCAAAAGTAAAGTAGGTTTAATACTTTTCCTCTAAACTTATTTTAAAGATACAAGGTTTTTCCATATACATATGGTTTTAGAGATCTACCTTCCTCTGCGGTCTAGATCCACCTGCAATACACCTGCTCCAGTTAATCAACTTCCTCGGAAGTCTTTAAAATAGGATACACTGGTGTCAGACAAGGGAGAGGCAGCATGTTAGAGGCACGTTAGAAGTAAACAGGGAAGTGGATCTCCAAGAGGGCTGGTGACCCTAGTGTGCGTATCTCAAGTCGTGGGGCAGTGAGGACTTTCGTTGTTTTGAGTTAGCAGCCAATCCCAACGCAGAATGCCAGACACCACTAGCCAATCCCAGCAGAGGAGGCGGGACTGGTCGGCATACGGGCCGTGAAAAATACCCTAAATCCATCGAGACCTTTCATTGGTGCAGCACGTGGGTCCAGCTCAGTAATGATGAGAGAGTCTAAGCAGAACAACCGCAGCAACAAGTCTCCCAGTGATAGCCCTGGATCTGGAAACTCGAGGCGTTTCGGACATCGCATGGCCGAGTGGTATAGGCTGGTTTAGAAGCTCACGGGAGAGGGATTTACTGAGAACCAGAGCATTTCTGGACATACTGAAGACTCCAGGAGCCCTTTGTGAGCCGGGTGGGCGCCATGGAGCTCAGCAGCAGTGCTGAAGAAAGAGAACTGAGTTCGCAGTTTGTGGAAGGATCTGATGATGTGTTTGGCTTTGGAGATGATCTGGAGCTGAACCAGTTCGATGGTCTGCCCTACTCCTCCCGATATTACAAGCTTCTGAGGGAGAGGAAGAGCCTCCCAGTCTGGGGAAGTAGAGGTGAATTCATTAAGGCTTTAGAAAGCAGTCAGCTCATCGTCGTCTCAGGCACCACGAAGACTGGGAAAACTACACAGGCAAGCTTCAGTGTATCCTCTGTTTTCCCCTTCACGCCTGTTGGCCTGTGTTTTTACGCTGTTGTCTCATGTTATGTTCTTATTTCTTGTGTTTTATGCTCTTATGTCAACACTGAGCCTGCGTGGTTGGACAGAATACTTGGGAAAAGTAGTGAAGGTTGAATATTGAATACACTGTCCTAAATGTGCTCAGTAAAGTTTTACATCACATAGAAAACACATTCAGAGTTTTTGTACATGGGAGGAAATTCTGCTGTTATGATTTTTAATTCATTGTTGCTTCTTGGCATTTTCCTCTTGTAAGTCTTCTTTTAATGTTTGATGAAAACATAAAAAAAAATTCCCAACATTATTTTGGCTCTCATCTGCTTCAGTCAATCCACTGCTGTTCCCATAATCCCACTGCCGCGTCTCGTGATTTAAGCAAGCAATTCGCCGTAGCCCAATAACAAAATCTTGCCTCTGAAGTGTTTCGCTCTAACACAGACACTAAGCTTAGCACACAAGTTCCATCATTTCTCAAAAAAAACCTTTAGTAACGTTTTTTTCTTAACGGATCATCATATTGGTTTATCAGTCTACTCAGGCTTTAGTAGGAACTTGAGTTTGTAAAGAAGCTCTTTTTTGTTTTTCTGTATTGTACACCTTCATGATTTTAAATGACGGTGAACGAGCAGTGGTGGTGTCCCTTGGAAAGATGGTATATTTTTTAATTTCAGTGGGTAAGTATTTAAAAGCTTTCTCCTACAAATATAAAAATAACTATATTCTGAATACTGCCTTACAAAATGTACCTCGGACTGAATAGATGCATTAATTTCTCTATTTGCAATATGTATAATATCCAGTAACGTGTACAGAGCTTGTACAATTCAGATAAGTCAGACTTTCCTCTCACCTGTTTGTAGTTAGTGCCTTGCAGTTTGCTGTTATTTTGTTGTTGTTGTTGTTGTTGTTGTTGTTGTTGTTGTTGTTGTTGTTGTTGTTGTTGGAGACAGTAGTTAAAGCACAAAACAATAACCTCGGGTTGTTGCTCACAGCTGGCATTGATATTGAATTATTGTATTTACAGTCCATGCACTTCTATTTATTCAATGTTTGCTTATCATGTGGGTCTAGCCACAGGTCACTCATTACGCGATCCTTTGGACTCATTTCACCCATGTTAGCTGATACTGGCCATCCGATTGGGGAGTACCTTGATCCTTTTACTTGGTTTCATGCAGTTAAAGGGCCCCTATTTCTATGCAGTATGAGTATTTGCTGTTGTCTGAAAACATCTGTTAAATTTTCCAAAATGTACCAGTCGCTCACCAGTCTACATGATGAGCCCGTTTAAACCCACCCATTTTAAATATATTACTTTTGTGATCTCATGAAATTCAGTGTGTTTACTTATGTCTACAGAAGTTTAGCACTGGCCTTGGGCGCTGAAGCTATAAGTAGAGTTTCAGCCCATACTGCTTTCTGAATGAGGCACAATGAATGGCAGCTAATCAGAATTGAAGTCATTTATGTATATACACAGCAACAGAAACATCCAAGAGATAGAGAGGTGAGAAAATGGTCATGTTTAATGAATTATTCATTATTATTTTAAAGAACCTCCACAAATGTCAACCTGTAATCCAGTCATCCAGTACAGTGGAGAGCTCCTTCAGTTTTTTTAGAAAGTACTTGAAAGGTTTTTGGCCTGATATTTATCTTGAAGTCATGCTCAAGTTGAGTTTGGGCATTTATTTTTACTTGATTAAGTTAATTGCTTTTACTTGCATGTTGTATTAGCCTACTCCACCTGCCTCTGCTGAGCTGTTAAAAAGGGCCATGTGATCACCGATGAAACCGAAGCCATCGGTAGCTAAAGTGTCCTGTGTTCATTAGAAAGTGTGTCAGAAGAGCAGACAATGGCACTAACAGGCAAGCTGATAGTGTCAGGCCCTGAAGAGCTCCTAAATATAGAGGAGGGAACTTTAGACTGTGTTCCTCTCCTCTCCTCACACACTCACTGACGTGAAGACTTGTGGGGGGTCAGGCTCAGCTCAACTTAGAACTGACCTGCTGCATTGTGCATGGCTAAGCACATTACTGTATGGCTGAAATGCCACAGGGTTGTGGTTACAGACCTCTGCTATAGAGACCCTACCATCTGAAGCTACTCCATCATTAAGACAAAGCCAGCCTGAGACTTCAGTGTGGTTGGCCTCATTCAGAACGTTTGCTGGATGTTGGTAACAGAGGGTTTTTGCTGATCTGATTGTGAATCTTTTAGTAGAAAAAGGTCATCTGAATGGGCAGGCCTGCTGACTGTTGGCATGATCACGATGTTTAGGGTTAGAGACAACATATTTTTCTAATCGCACTAAAAGCTAAGTAAGTCTATTCATTGTGGGTCACGCTTTTGCCTGTAGTTTACCAAAACAGGAGGGTCTTTGTTTTTGTGTCCTGTGACTAAATAGCAAATCTTAAGCAGATGGTTTGTTGAAATGTATAAAATGTGACTTTGGTTTGCATACCACAGTATGACTTTTGTACATCAATTACTGTTTGTAGAATAGGGGCTTGTCTTAATAAACAGAGATTATACACCGAGTATACCCTGTACTCTGAGTAAATCTGGGTAACCCACTCCTGTCAGACTGAGGCCAGATGCTGTGTGGCTGGCTACTGGACAGACGGTCCCTCTAGAAAGCCCTCCTCCTCCCACACCACATGCGAGTTGTGTCCTAGTGGCAGTGAGTACTGACCAAGTGCCCTGAGCTCAGCAGATGCTGTTCTGTGGCTAATGGCTGGGTGGAGAGTTTTCCCAGGGCTGCCAGCCTGGCACGATAATAGCCTAAAGCTCCAGCTGCTAAGCTCAAAGCGAGAAAGCTCTTACATAGGCCTCCCACTGAGAAACGCCCGTGATCCACTGCCCAGGACCCAGCACTCTGCTGCCAAAGCATTATTATTATTATTATTATTATTATTATTATTAAATTATTAGCATTAGTGGAACAGAAAGGCGTCAGTGTTTTGGTCGGTGTTTGTATGATCTGAATCAGTTGTTTACAAAGTTGCTTCAACATCTATGTAAGAAGTTCTGGCATAATAAAATCTTCAGGTGTTCAGCTGTGGCACTGTCTGTGAACTGGGAGAAAGATTTCAACTCATTTTAGATCTGCCCAGGTTCGCCTTGCTTTGCCTGTATTTTGTGTTTATTCAGACAAGTGGTGCCCATCCTTAGACCTGAAAGATCCTTAAAATTAGGAGTAAAATCTGCAGCTTTTATGTGCTTTTTAAACACCTTTTGGAAAACTCATGTGCACATTTGCGTTGTGTGAACATTCGTGAGGTATTAGCAGATAAAAATAGTCCATCTTCTTTGAATAAAACCTAATTGAAACAAACATAAAAATGAAGTTCTGTACGTAATTTTTTTCCCTTCCCCAAGAGTCATTGTGTTTAGTGTTTGTGTTGTTTGTAGAGCATGTTTTTAAATCAGGTGTCTGTGTATTTCTGTATTTTGTGTAGATCCCCCAGTGGTGCGCAGAGTTCTGTCTGTCAGCGCAGTATCAGCATGGCGTGGTGGTCTGTAGTCAAATCCAGAAGCAGCAGGCCGTAGACCTTGCCTTGCGTGTAGCTGATGAGATGGATGTCAACATTGGCCATGAGGTGGGCTACTGCATACCACTGGAGAACTGCTGCTCCAGTGATACTGTTCTCAGGTATGTGCATAGTGCACACACATACACGCTTGCATAGCTTCAATACACTCTGAAAGGTGCTATGCAGTGCCATTCAGTGTCAGCATGGATCCTGCATTTTTATAGTTGATTTGGATTTCTTTGCAGCAAATTTGTCCTAATTTAAAAAATATATAATCAATTTTAGATTTTTCTTTGCCTATTTTTGAAGTTTACACGGTGTAAGCTAAATAACCACATGAAACACACTGTTTCCAGTACTTTCTACTAGCTAAAGTTGCAATATAAACAAGTCATATTATTAATCGGTTCAATTGGCATTTTAAAATTCTTAAACAGCAATTCTGTTGATTCTGATCTTCGATCATGCATCTCATTGAGTCGTTCTGAGCCAATGCCAATGCCACACAGAGCCATATTGTAAGTATCGTGTAGAGCTGGGCCAATGTAGAACCATACAGAACCACGCTGTGCTGTACCACAGACGCATACGGTCCCTGACAGAAGTTCTGACGCTTATCCATTTTGTGGAAACAAAAGCTTATAACCTGACTTTAAATTCATCCATTGGTTTTAGAAATGACTCATATGAAAGCTGAAAGTTAGGTTTAATTTACGAAATAAATTTGCTTAACTGCAGAAATATTGATCATTTAATGAACACAGAAAGGTCAGATTTTGGCAAGACAAAAGTTTTGTCGCCTTGTCATGTAATGCACCCAATCCTAGTTTACAGCCTTACGTGTGCTCACTAATTGATCGGTTAATTAGTGGGTGTGTATAAAAAGAACCCCAGCACCCCAGACCTTCACTTGAACTGCAACTTGCCCACAGAAAGTAATGTGAAAATCAAACAAATAATTTACTTCAAATACAAAGATATGTTTCATAACATTGGTGAATGAAGTTGTGGTGCTATTAGAGCCATATTTAATATTTTGTGTGACTTCCATGAGCTTGAAGGACTGCATTTCAAAGATTCAATATTCCTAATTTTACATAATGCACTTGTATATTTAACCCTGAAAACATTTGCAGGTATTGCACCGACGATGTTCTACTCAGAGAGATGATGTCAGACCCATTGCTAGAGCACTACGGGGTGGTGGTGATTGACCAGGCCCATGAACGCACTGTGAGCACAGACCTTCTCCTTGGTCTGCTTAGGGAGGTTCTCATCCAGCGTCCAGAGCTCCGGGTCGTGGTGCTGTCTGTCCCCCCAGCCTCAGATACACTGGTTGCACACTACGGGGGTGTTCCCCACCTGCATGTGGAGGCCCCAAGCTCTTCTGAGATGGTCTACAGCAGTGGAGGCAGAACAGAGAGCTTCTACGCCGCTCTGAGGCTCGTTCTGGAGGTGCACAGGGCCAAAGAGCCGGGGGACTTGGCTGTTTTCCTTGCCTCAGAACAGGTGCGAATTTACATGACTTCCAGTGTGCAAATGGGTTTGGATTAGTAGTAAGAGTAGAGTGAAGAGTGTATTTCAGCCAGGTGTCATTAATTTGTGGGTTGGTAAATGCAGTCCAATGACCTCTATACTCTGGAAATCCACAAGCTTTGGCTTCATCTGTATAACTAGACAGGTTGGGTAATTACAAAACATGAAGCCTCAATGAGGAACCACCAAAGCAGTGTCACAGCTATCCTAAGACGATGGCTAACAACGTGGTAAAATTGTATCTGTAATACTCGTTAATGGGAGAAGTTTTATTCAGACGCTTGTGATTTTGCAGCACTGAATGGACTGACAGGGTGCAGAGATTTCTAATTAGACTTAATCTTCAAACTGGAATTTATTTAGCCTTCTTGACTTTTGTGCTGCATAATTAGCCTCTCTAATTATTCTAGACTTCACTCTGTCAACCATGAGCAGTTTATTTTTCAGTCACATCATGTTCTGAAGATGGAACAAAGGAGTTTAGCTTGACAGAGTGAATTGTGTGTGTGTGTGGGGGGGGGGTGGTTTGACACCACTGTTTTACAGGAGACAGTGTCACATTAGGTAATGAAATTTTATATTATTGAATTGTAGCAAACATCACCTTTTTAGTCGAAAAGGGTATGATAAGTGGACTAAAACCAGATTGTCTATGTGTTAGGAGGTCAGCTGTGCTTGCAATCTTCTGGCTAAAGAGGCAGCCAGGCTAAGCAGTAATCTTGGGGACCTGATGCCAGTGGCTCTGTGCCCGGGCCATGCCGGGATCTGCCCACCAATCACCGAAGGACAGAACAAAAGTAGGAGGGTCTTTCTCTCCTGCAGCCAGTCAGAAGACATGTTTTGGTCAGTGGGCACAGTCAATTTTGTGATTGACACTGGAGTGGAGAAGAGATATGTAAGTGATATATCGATTGAAAGTAACATCATGTTTTCTGAAATATGCTTTGTGGAAATTAGTGACTTGGGTCCAAAAGAAGCCTTATCTGAGAACTGTAATTCCATATCTGCAATATAGTGATATCACATTGCATTTTAGAGCTAGTTAAGCAAATCACTGGCTGTTGTGTGTAACTCTGTAGCTGTAAAAAATATTCCATTATGCTTTTTGCACTCTGTACATTGTTACCTGCATATTTGCACTCTGATTGTATTCAGAAGCCGGTTTACTGAGTGTTGCATACCAAGTATACACTTAAAAAAGGCTTCTTTGGACAAGGCAGTGGTTCTATTTATAAACATTTAGTTCTATATAGAACCATTTCATGCAGACATGTTTCTTGGCCTGGTGAAATGCTTCTTCAGATGATGGAGAAGGTGCTTGATATGGTTCTAAATGGCCCCAAAAAGGATTCTGCTATTGTTACAGTGTCAAGCTTGTAATGGAAAAATCACGTTAGACAGTGTCATATACAACACATTCTTCATCAGTCTGAATAACCATTTTTATCATGCAGTAACCATTTAGGCATGGAATTATTGTTTATAGAGCGCATAGTTTTAAATAGAATCATGGCTTTTAATCAAGACCCTTTTAATACACATCTGTTAATTAAGGGTTTTCTTCTAAAAAAGCATTACAGACCACTTTCAAGAATTTTTTTTTCTCATAATACAGTGTAGGGATTAGGCTTTGCACCAGAATCAAGGTATTATTATTATTATTATTATTATTATTATTGTTGCTGTTGTTTGTTGTTGTTGTTGCAGTAGCAGTAAAAATAATGTTTTCCATCATACAGCAATGTGGACTGAAACGCTTCAAATACACAGACCTCTTTCATCATTTTACCCAGAGCTGTGTCTGTGGCAAACATTTACAAAAATAGTTTAGACTGAATGGGATGTTTGTTAGGATCACATCCCCTTTCCATGAAAGATTTATTGGTTATTGGCCAAAGACAGTGCTTTCTAATTGGCAGTGGTGGACAGTAACGAAGTAAATGTAATTTGTTACTGTAATTAAGTACTTTTTTCGTATATCTGTACTGAAGTATTTACATTTTGGGCAGCTTTTTACTTTCACTCACTACATTAAGTCAAATATCTTACTTTTTACTGCACTACAATCTGCAAAAAAAACAGAGACCTACAGATCAATACAGTAAAGGAAATTCATTTGTGAACCTGAGTTTAAAGCAGGTTGTTACGTTTAAACTTGTAAGTTTTAAATAAATCTTAAACTGAAACTTTGCTTGTTCACAAAAAGTGATTTCAGAGCCACTCGGTTCTCCCTGATGGAAACTCTTTGCCTTCAGTGTTTTGTGCTTATGATCACTTTAATAGACATCAGTGACTCCATAATACATTCTATTAAAAGACTGGTTTACGAAGAGACACTGGAGTATTTTCACCTAAAATGAGTTGATAAAGCAAGAGTTTTGTTACAAAAATGGCAACAGGATATTTAGTACTTTTACTTTTGAAACTTATGTTTGAAGGCAAATACTTTTGTACTTTACTGAAGAGGTCTAAAGGTAGGAACTTCTAGTTTTACTGGAGCAATATTTTACCTTGGGTATCTCTACTTTAACTCAAGTACATGGTTTGTGTACTTCGTCCACCACTGCTAATTGGTTGAAGTGAAAAAGCAGTTGAGGGGGAGAATATAGGTTATTATTCTGATGAGGACAAGAGTTTAGGTTCCTCCTGACAGACCATTTATAGTATACTACACAGAGCAGCTCTCTCTCTCTCTCTCTCTCTCTCTCTCTCTCTCTCTCTCTCTCTCTCTCTCTCTCTCTCTCTCTCTCATATTATAGGGTGGGTGTGTGTGTATGTGTGTGAGTAGATGCACCTTATTAAATGGCCACTATGTGTATTACTGATGTTTTAATCAATGGGCACCTCCTGAAACTATGTGAGGTTGAAGCATATTGTGCCATTTATCTTTGCTCTTGTTAGTGCTTTAACTGTATGTGGGTGTTTCATTCACACTTCTGGTAATATATTCTGTAGGTGTATAACCCGCGTATACGAGCCAATTCTGAGGTGATCAGACCCATCAGTAGATGTCGGGCAGAGATCCGTAAACAGTTGTCTGGCTCAACAGGTGAGACAGCCATTAAGACAAGCAGTCTTAGGAAATTCCATTTAAAGCACATGTGATGTCCACAAAACATTGTCCGGTTGATGCATTCTCAGTACGTTCTTTATATTTCCAGTCAGCCATAGGCTTAAGATTATGAATTCCGAGTTATGTAATATTTTATGTCTGATCCAGATTTGATTTTGCCTTAGAATACATTACAGTGTAGCAAAAGTGTTTTAAATCCAGGATTAAATTTAATCTGGATCAGTAAAATTATACTTGAACCAAAACTGCACGAAGCTTCTGTATTTTTGGGATTGATTCTCCATGCTAAATCCTGCATTGTGCTGGGCTAAACTTAATCTTCATGGTCTGTGTGTGAATAGGGAAGTGTTTCTGCCTGTACCCTGAAGAGGCTGAGCTGCCTGCTGAGATTCCTGCTCGGATCCTGGAAGCCAACATCACCTCCACTGTGCTTTTCCTGAAGAGGATGGAGGTGGCTGGACTTGGACACTGTGACTTCATCAGCAGACCAGGTCAGCACCTGAAGACCACATTCCATTTTTATAAAGGATCTGGGATCAGTTGGTAGGGTTGTGAAGGCTCAGGGTTGATAGTAGGCCTGTGTTCATAGTATCGATACAGCAGTATATTGTGGATAAGCTCAGGTTTGATCACTGTATCCATATTTTTCAGTTTACTGTCGAGGTCACGTCATGCTAATGGGATCTTTCTCCCATATTGGTAGAGTTCATTCTTTTACATGCTGCAAATCTTCACATACAGAGTTTAGAGTGCTGTTTTACTGTGGTTTTTCAAGCTTGTCATGATAAAAGTGAATCAACCCCAGAAGCATGCCAACTATGTAATTATAGTTCAATGTTGTCCTTATTGGTGATGTGGGTACAAATTTCCTAATAATGAGTGAAGTAGTGATCTGGATGCGCTAAAGTTACTTCCTCTTTCATTCACTAACGTTTTCCGAGTTCACTCTTCTGCCTGTCTGTGCTCTGACCAGCGCTTTGAAGTGAACCACACTTCTATTATAAATCTTAAAGGTTCCAGCTTTATTTATTCTTTGGTATTTTGTGTTGGTACAGGTGGTGCAAAGTAAGCTGACATGCTATTAGATATCTGGTTAAGTATAACCTTGTTGCATTGACCCTGGCCCACAGATTAATACAGCTCAGATAGCTCTTTCAACATTTCGATAATGGAAAACTGAAAAATTAAACTGCAGTGAGGATACTGGTCTTTTTGCGGCTTGAGAAGTGCTTTTGGCACTTTATAGTAAAGATAATGATATACTGTATGTGTTGATGTATTTAAATATACTTACAAGAATGTTATAGTAGCTTTAATATAAGGTGCATGATGCAATTTAATCTGTACTGAAAATGGCTTTTCCGTTATTTTAACATGAGATGCTGTATAAAACTGTAAACCACATCTAAAGTACCACACTGGCTTAAACACAGTACATTATTATAGGAACAGAACAGGAGCTAGGGTCTGGTTCCATGGACTTGAAGTAAAGTAGGTTTTTTCCTTCTCCTAAAAAGTTACCATTTTTGAGGTACAAGGTTTTCTTCTGACAACAGTGATATGGTGTATGTATTATATGGAAGGTCATTTTTCTACATATGCAGTGATCAAAGGTTCAGGTTTGTGTGAAAGAGAGAGAGATAGTGAGGTTGTGTTTAGCTGGGGTGAATGCAGTTACAGAGGGTTCTGCGTGCTCTTAGAATAGCATGGGGTGAGTGCAGGCCTGTGGCACAGATGGGTCAGTGTCTGTGGGTGCTGGTGTTTGCTGATGCGTGTTAGCTGTGCTGACAGCACTAGTCTCTGCTAACCTCTGCGTCATTGTTGTGCAGCCTGAGCTCGTCCTGAGAGGGAAACACAAATGATCCTGTGAGCTCAGCGAGACACTGACCCAGAGAAAGAGCTCTGTTCTTTAGATATGACAGCGCAGGCCTTGTTAGACCAGCAGACACAAAGAACAGGAAAAGAGGGTTCAAACACTGCATCACACAGGAATGTGATCAGCAGACTCCGAAATAGAGGACTAGTGTGGTTACTTTCACTGCACTAAAGCATGGCACCCTAAATCGCAGTGTAGAGAAGGTTCTAAACCACTTTCCCAATCCTGACCCACGAGAGCCACAGCACTGCACATTTTAGTGCTTTCTCTGTTCCAACACTCTTGACGTATCATGAGTTCAACATCAGTGTGTTGGACGAAGGGAAGCACCAACTTGTGCATTGCAGGGGACCTCCGAGACCAAAAATGGAAAACTTGCGTCCTCAATGAAGTGGACTCGGTTACACAAAAGCATGTTGGCAGGTCATCATATTGGGCAGTACAGCAAGAATAACTTTGATTGGGAGGATCTTAATACACTCAGAAAAAAATGTGAGATATTTGGGCTTGAATACTGTGTACCATTAACATATCTAAACAAACATGACTTTCTACTGCAATGTTAAGTCAATATAATGAGATATTTATCCAAGCAATATATTGTAGTGGTCAGAACAGCAGTAATCTTCCACAGTTCTAACTCTGCAATTAAAGGAGCGATTTTTTTTTTTTTTTTTTTTTTGGAACATTTCTATTGGTCCATTCCTCATGACATTTTAACGCAATGTAAAGGGCAATGGTCACTTGCAAATTCTGTTTTGAAAAAGGCTGCAAAAATGAAAACAAGAGGTATTGAATGAAAAAAAAATTTCTGTAGTAATGATTAACACGTCTGTGTTGTTGCTGTTTGCCTCTCAGATCCTGAAGGCTTGATGCAGGCTTTGGAAGAGCTGGATTATCTTGCCGCATTGGATGATGATGGAAACTTGTCTGAGATTGGGATCATAATGTCTGAGTTCCCACTGGACCCACAGATGGCCAAGGCCCTGCTTGCCTCCTGCGAGTTTGATTGTGTTAACGAAGTGTTAACCATTGCAGCAATGCTAGCAGGTAGAAATGCCACAGCTCTTTAGGCTTTACTTAGTAGCTGTAGTACTCTGGGTTTGTGGAGTAGCTGAGCTATAATTAACGAAGCCACTGGTTGTTCTCCATTTGACACTGACCTTTTGTTTTAAAGATTAGGCTTAGTCTAAAGCAGGGGTGTCAAAACTGGGATCCTTCAGGGCCATGGCACTGCTGAGTTTAGCATTCTGCCACATTAAACACACCTAGTCTGATCATACTAACTAGCAAGGCTTTCATGAGCTGGATTCAGTGGTAGAAGAGGGAAAACACAAATCTCTGCAGAGCTGTGACCTGGAAGGAACATAGTTTAACACCCCTGGTCTAAAGCCTCCACCGAGTGTAATTGTTGGTCTTGGACCAGACAGAAATGGGCAGCTTTTTGAGTGTTTGTTGTTTGCTTTTAAACGTTTTACATGGAGTCGCTTGCTGCATCCTTACTGCCTATTACCCACAAGCTGTTTTCAGTATGTCACCACATGTGCTCCTCCTATCCTGTCCTGTCTGTCAGCTCCAAGCTGTTTTGTGGATCCCCCTTTTGGCTTGGAGACAGAAGCCATGCAATGCCACATGAAGTTGTATCACCCAGAGGGAGACCATTTCACTCTGATCAACATCTACAATGCTTTTAAATGCAGCCAGAGAGAACCATGTGAGTAGATCAGTCAAAACCATCCTAATGTTACATGCTTTTCAGTAGGCATAGCACCACAGGACTGAGTCACATAATTCAGTGCTATATGACTGTGATGGCTGTGTTGTGGGCGTCAGATTTCACGCAGGAAAAGTGGTGTCAGGACTACTTTCTGTGCTCCGCGGCTCTGCAGACTGCAGATGCCATAAGAAGTGAACTGACTGACATACTGAAGAGGCTTGAACTCCCACTCTCTGAGCCTGCTTTTGGCACCAAGAACAACACCTTGAACATCAAGAGAGCACTGCTGGCTGGCTACTTCATGCAGGTAAAAGAGCCTTCACACAGATACTGTTTTAATAGATGCTTGTCATTAATAAAAGTATGCTTGATTTGCCAATGTGTAATGAATAAATTGTAATAGAATTGTAATTCTAGTATAATAGTCATTCTACTCATGCTTATGTCAACATAAGGCTACATATTAGGCCGGTCACTGTAACTGACCGCAGTTGTGTTCCACAGTTATCTTTCACAGTCCTATATTTATGACGCACAAGCGGTGTGAATTCAGGGAACTTGGTGCCTTTTTATAGCAATTTGTTTTCAGCCAAAATCACATGATCATGGCAGGCCTACTACATATTGCCACTGTCGTCATGCAATTAGCTATTTTACATAATGTGAATTAAGGCAAATTCATAACTTTTAAATATTCTGTCTAATGGCATTTTTCCCACCAGGCAGTATGGTTATAAAACTATAAAATTGATGAATAGTTTAACATTAACAACATAAAAAAAAAGCATGATTTGCAGATGGTTAACCAAAACTTTATTGGTGTCCTCTATGCTAATGATAAGAATAAACATAGAAAATGATAGTACAACTGATTTATACTGCATTGCCATGTGCACGAAAGTGGAATGTGCTTATTTTACAGGCATATTGGTATAAACAAATGCTATTTAATTATCCATTTAAAAAAGTATTACACTGTGCTTTTGTTTAACACTACTGACTCCGCACCAAAAATAAACACAAAGCCTAGCTAGTATGTCTCCTACACTGCAGTAATATGGTGTTTAATATGCATTTTTGGGAAAATAGTCACACTACACAATCAAATCATTCTACCATCTAAAAAAAAAAGTATTTATTTCACATTTTAATTGTTCTAATAATCTTAATTTTAACCCTAAAGTGGTCAGTAGGTGTAATAGTGCACTCACTGCTCAATCTACGAGCACAGCCACCAGCACATGAGCTGCTGAATGCTGTTTAATTGGCACCCTAGTGGAACATCTCCATGGATTAGTGGCATGTGAATGATATGTAAATGAGTTACTGATTGGCCTGTGCTTGGTTTCATGCAATGAAGCTGATTCACCATTCGAGCTCAAATCTCCACTTGTTTCCACGTCAAATGACGGTTCGTATGCCATTAAATGTGGTCAGAATTGTGCTCTTTTTATGCAACTTTGAGCAATAAAGGCTGTTGCCTGTGACTTTCACATATAACCAAATGGCAAGTAAAAGTGGAGCTTGAAGCTCCTCCAGTGTTGCTGCTTGCGTAATTGTGTTTACTATTGATGCTAAAATTGCATGCTGAAGTGTGATCAGTCAAGCTAAACAGAACTCTGCCTACTTTCATGGTTCTGACTGTTGATGGTTTACATTTGTCACTGTACTGTGCTGTGACATACTACCTGGTGAAAAAATGCCCTAAAATGCACTGGTTCCTCACCCAGATTCACATTACTTAAAAATGCTCACGTACTAATAATAAATAAAGTTGTCAGAGACCAATTAGCACAGTCTTATTCTTTTATTAATGCAATTTCCGTACCCTGTATCTTGTTTGTGTTGGTCAGATTGCTCGGGATGTGGACGGCTCAGGAAACTATTTCATGTTGAGCAATAAGCACGTAGCCCAGATTCACCCTCTTTCTGCTTATGGCGCAAAAGCACACAAGCTTGGTCTGCCCGAGTGGGTGCTGTTTCATGAGTACACGCTCTCCGACAACAACTGTGTCCGCATGGTCACACAAATCTCACCTGAGGTGTAAGTCTGTACTTTTTGTTTTTCATGCATGAGATCTGGTATAAACTAGTGTAGGCAGAAACGGCACATTCTGAGATATGCAGCACTTGCTCTTTTCTAAGCAATATGATGGTGTGTTTACAGTACTTTAACATGCTTATTTCACATTAATCCACAAACACATTACATCTTGTGTTTGTCATGCACATGTAAAACGAATTGGCAATTCACTCCATAGAAAGTTAATGGGAGCTAAATCAGGAAAGTCAGTTAAATATTATCATAAGCCAATATTAGACAAAGGTCAATTAGAAAACAACTTTAATCTCTAGCCTAACATTTTGCCTAAATTGTGTGACTGTCATAAAATAAAACACTTGATCAGTATCAGAAATCCCCACTAGACACAGGAAAACATTCTTTGGGTGTATCCTTGCTTCATTTAAGAGTCCTGCCATACGCTCTCCAATATACCTCCCCTAAGCTTGTGCTTATCATGTCGGTGTTGTGTATGGTGAGTCATCATGGATGAAGCTCACCTAAAGTAGCATTACAGATTACACTCAGCATAATGATGAAAGGATTAAGACTATAAGTAACCCCAGTGGCCATCATTCTGAATTTTCTGACACACTATAACACTTACAAACACTTCATTTTTCCTCTTCGTTTCAGGTTCGTTCAAATGGCACCACAGTATTTTTTCTACAACCTGCCCTCAAGTGAGAGTAAGGAGCTACTGCAGCACATTATGGACAACGAAGGGTCTGGGAGTACGAAGAGAAGACAGAAGAATCAGCCTGTCGTCACAGAGACGCCAAAAGAATCGGAAGAGTCCCAGTCTTACGACAGATGTGTGATACAGTGACTATGAAAGGCAGGGCTGCTGTCAACTCTAAAGCTGGGCCATGTGACTGGCCAAACCAGACTGCTCCAGACAAAATATGTTGACCCACATGCTGCACGCCAGCATGTCAGTCAGTCATGGGAGTGTAAATATATCACATTTGTGATGTTAACGTCTACATCTTCAGGGTTTTCAGGGATTATATGCACTCTTCTTTCAAAAATGCTGATGCAGTTTAACATATGAGCACACAGAAAAGGGGGGCTGATCCTAGACCAGCACTTACACGTATAGTGCATGTTGGGCTTATTAGCACCCTCAAATTTGAAGCATGCTGTTGTAAATATGGACTGTCAAACGTTTTGTACCGCTGAAAGAGTAATGAGAAGTCCTCTTTGGGAAACGTAGTTTATTTTGTGGCTTATGGTTATATACAAAAGGATTTTTCAGCCAAATAAATTCACTTGTAATATGTACTTACTGGGATTACAGTAAAAAGTTTTTTTTTTTTTGTTTTTTTTTAAACTATAATTTGGATTCTGGTTTAAATTTAAATCCTGAAACTATTTTCATTCAATGTAGAAGGTAAATCATAACTTAAATTATACCACCTGCAAAAAAAATCTAATGGAAAACAACAAAACACAAATGTGGTTATTGGAGGCTTTACTAATCCTTGAGGTCATTACTGTTAGCTGGTTTCTCAGCACATGATACCAAAATTCTATGCACCAACAAATAGCAATTTTCACAAAAGTCCCTCAGAGTCTTCAAGACGAACAGAGTGGAAAGGCCTGGATACGTGTAAGGCTGCTGTTGAGATAGCAGTGTGACCTGTTCAGATGGTGAGGTACTCCTTTAACTTGTCCATAATCACTGGCATTCTGTCCATGGGTATTAGAGACACTGTGCGGAAGGGTTTCATAGGTACATCATCGAACGACCATCGTCCTGCGAGACATGAATCGGCCTCCTCCTGGACGGAGTAGTTAAACTTCACCACGGCTTGCTGCACGAAGAACAAATGCATGAAGATATTAGTGGACACATGATCATTCTGTTGAACACGACTGCATACTTCTGTGCACTGAACAAACCTCATAAAAGAACTCCTCTTCTGCATTGACGAACAGGAGCTCCTCTTTTGGAGGCCCTCTAGCAGGGATGGTCTTCTTGGCCTCCTGGCATGTTTTGCTGATCAGCAGACAGTAATGGCATTTCCCACTTGGCTTATTGGTCTTTTGTGCCTCAGCCATCTCATCTCTGTACAAACAAGCAATATATTAATGCTCCTTTACATGGTACAGACAAATCTACAAAATTGAGTTAGTGTGCTCACTTTGGGTCAAATTTAAGATGGATTTAAATTAAACTACTTTCCTATACAAGGAACTCCTATACAATGATTTCCAGTGGTGAATCACCAAGTTCAAGAGTGCTGTAAATCATTTTCAGTCCAGGCCTAATCTTAGTCTCGGAAACTAGCCTTTTGTTTAAAGTCAATGGGAATCAGACATCAAAATGTTTTTCTTCCAAACCTTGATGTATTTCCAAGTGTAATGACATACAAGGGCCTCAATGCTGAGAGCCTGTATGCTTTACAAATGTAAATGCTGTACAAGTTTATGCATTTTGCTCAATGAGGGGGAGGAAAAGGTGAAATATGATATTGGTTGATAGTTTATTATGCCACTGCATCAGCGGGTGTGGAAAAAAATGTTTTAGATAAAAAGTCACTTCAAAGATTATAGGAATTATAATTTCAATTATAAATTATTACATTTCAGATTGACTAAGACTGCTTAAAAAGGTGCATTCCACAGAGTTTAAGATTTCTGCATAAATCAATTATTAAAATGTAAACAACTTTCAGGAGTTTGGTATGAAAATGGATCACTGTAGAGAAACAAAGTCAAGACTGGTGACAGAAACCAGATCTCTTAAAAGCTCCCTCAGAGAAATTAACTACTACATGAAATACATGAATATACTGACAGTGTCTGAAAACATTTTATCAAAACCATTAACGGTGAAGAGGTACATGCAGTGTGTTGTAAGGCATAACAGTCCCCAAAGAAACCCTGTTTAACATTTTACCATCATCTTCATAATAAAAACTCAGAAGACGTGTATGTTCAGTGGTGGTTTTGGATCTTAAATGAAATGGCTATATCTGCACTGTCGACACCGTGACCCGATTTCCCCATCACCACTGCTAGGGAATCACATTGGCAAGTTTGTTTATGAACAAAATATTCACACGAAAGACTACTTGCATCTTAATTTGATTACGCAGATTTTGGAAAAATCAGTGGAATTCCAAATAAAAGTCAACAGGTTAGGCTGCTGAACATTATACAACAGTTAGTTCCAGCCACGCAAGCTGATTGGCTGAGCAGCGTTCTGACTGTGCTGTTATTTCGCTATAACATCAAGGGTTTTTCACAAACACCGTCGCTCCACTGAGACGCTGTTGCTAAGCAACGACTTTGACAGATGTAGGAGATGCCCAAGCCATTTGAACGTTTTTACTTTTTACATAAAAATGGATACTTTTAAGATCACATTTGACCGACAGCTGATTTGGTCAGACTCTGAAGACGAGACTACACCAAATTCTCAAACTGTCATCACCACTGAGCACTTTTCAGTCGGCAGCTGAGACAGTACAGCTAAACAACCTGGAATTAGCCAGAAATGAACTGAATTCCATTCACCAAACAAAATTCACTGTAAAACGGGTTTACTGTGTAAGGAGCTGGAGAACAAGCTGCTGGCTGTGCAGCGAGTGTGTGGAGTTAGTTATTCTGACGTATCAACAAGCTGCTTATTAACTATAATTTGGTGGAAGGAATTGCTAACATTAAAATATTAAACGCCACGTTCACGGCCCAGTTTATTAATTTCCTACTTATTTAACTGTTATATGACGGCAATACAACACTCAAGGTCGTTTGTCGTCACCACAAATGTGATCACACCCCCTCTCCTGTTCTACTGCTTAAATGAATACCATCCCATATGACTACTGGTTAGTGTTCACCATAACTTGGTTCCAAAGAAGTGTTTATGAAGTCGGAGAGTTAGTTTCAGTGTGAAGACAATCTTAACGTTAGGATGTTTTAAAGACATGGATAAACTGCCAATCTCAAGTCTCAGTGTGGCTTCAGTTTCGGTGAGTGTAGCTGTTATTTGTCAGGACTCTGTGGTGGGAGATCAGCAGATCTGTCTGGTGTGAAGTGACCCAAATCCTCCGCATTGTTATGCAAGTCTTGCTGAGCCATGTGACAGAATTAGAGTTGCATGCTGACACGCTTAATACCAGCACAACACCACCACCAACCACCCAATTCATTGCTCAGGGTTATTCTGTCTTTTTCCAGAATCACTTTAAAGCAAAACATTTTCCAAAAATGCCAAGATTTTAAAAATAAGTAAAAGCTAATAGGGATCAATAAACAACTGTCATTTGTAAATCAATATCTGAGGTTTTAGTGAGGCTCATGTAACAAACAGAAGGAATCATTACAAAGACAGGTTCATGAAGTCCATATTCAAATGGTGTTTGGAATAGCAAAACTTCCAGACTGATCCTGATATTAATACTCTTATTGCAGTTCTGGCTTCAGAGTTTTTTAAAGCCTGGATAAACAGAAGCCCCCTTGTGGTGCGAAAAGGAACCGTTTCTTTTAAGAGTGTAGATCTCTGTCCTCACACGGATTCAAACTGATACCAGTTCTTCAGAAAACAGGCCAATGCAGCATGAAATTTCAAACAGGAATCAATTATTTTTTGGCCGATTACTGATCATGTCTTAATTCACCACCTTTTAATCAATGCATAATGGTCAATTTTACACCCTTAGTGTTCAAGCATTCCTGGCCGAGAATACTCACAGAAGTTGTCTGTAGAGCGGCAGGGCGATCTGCGGTGGAACGTTGACGAAGCGCTCACTGAGCAGCAGTCCGACAGCCTGAGACGCGTCATGCAGAACCTTCTCAAACTGCTCCAGCACAGCAGCCGAGCACAGCTTTTCACACTGTCCCAAAACCAGCTCCTTGATCTGCTCCACGCACTCCACTTCCTGGTCAAATATACACATTTATCATTAGTAAGGGAAAAAAAACATCTAACTAAATCACAAAACACGAGTAAAACCCAGCAGAGGCTAATAATCCAGCGTAAGAGACAATGGGACTTAATGTAATGTCTTTGGTGACCTCATGTTGCAATAATTGCATCACGTTAGTTTTAACAGTGATTAGACATATTTCTCAAGACCCCCTCTGAGGTTGTCTGGTTCAAACATCAAAGATGGTATTGTACTGAGTCAATACAGTAACATCTAAACAGCGATTTGAAATTTGGTGATTTGGTGATTTAAAACATGCATCACTGCTTTGAGGTACATATCAAAGTGGGCACGTCAGGTGAAATCAGTAAACAAGACAGTCAGAACGTGCTTTGTTGTCAGGGGTAGTATTCATTATGAGGTTCATTCATTTCATACAGAACATAGAAACTGTATATGAACTACACTTCAATCTCTAAACACTTTATTCATAAACACTTTCTTCACAAACGATATAATGAACCAAATTAGAACCGTTATAAAGGGTTACTTACACCCGAAAGCCTGCATATAGTAAACCCATCCGGTGTTCTTATATATTACAGACTATCCTTACATTAAGATACAGTGAAGTAACCTCCACAAGAGAAGGTTCAAGGTGCTGCAGGTTTGGATTTTTAAAATGCATAGAATTTTGCCAGCAGATGTCACTACTGTCCAATGTCTCAAGTGTTTGAGACTGTTTTTCCAAAGCTGTGTGTTCAGTTTCAGGAAGCCTCGTTTCTCTAATCACTACAGAATTGGTTCAGTTGTGCCACTCTCCCTCCTATACAGTATAAAACAAAGGTTTGTGGTGATGTATAATACCCTAGGCAGTCTGAATTTTTAAAAATAGTACGCTGTGCTGGTTTTATACCTTCCTCTCGGTCAGATTTACGATGCTGACGAACCCAAACACTTCATCTGGATCCTCATCATCGCTGTCGTCCGGCACGTCTGCTTGCTGAACACAGACATACAGCAAGTCACAGATTAAACCACTTGGTTGCTTCACATGAAATCACAGAGAAAATTGTCCCACCTGCTGCATATATTTGGTTTGTTTCAGTTATTAGGTCACATTTATTATTTTTATTTACTTCATCAACATTTACTTTTCAGGTGCAGAGCTATTGGTTTACATTTATTTACAATATTCGTTCATTTATTCTTTTGTTATGCTTATTTATTTTTACCCCTATTTGCTCAAGTCAAGTCAAAGTTTATCTATACAGCGCTATTCACAACAGGTGTTGTTGCAAAGCAGCTTTACAGAAAAATCTGGGTCCGAGCCCCCATGAGCGTCACCAGTGGCGACAGTGGCAAGGAAAAAACTCGCTAAGAGCAAGAAGAAGAAAAACTGAGAGGAACCAAGACTCAAAAGGGCATCCCATCCTCCTCTGGTCAAAACCAGATACCAAAACAATAACAGAGCAATATGAACAGAAAATAAGGTTTTAATGTTAGTATAAAATACAGAAAATGGGAAAAGCCAGAAATTTGATCTGCTATTCAGCATTTTATTGCTGCATTTATTCCTCTTAATAATAATAATAATAATAATAATAAAAATATGATTATTACTACTTTTCTGAGCATTTGATATGTTTCTACAATCTGATTTCTGTGTTGGCTCAACTGCACTACAAATGAAGGTCACCCTCAATGTACTCAGAGTTTAAATAAGATTTGATTGATATGTACAGTCCAGGGTGTATCCTGCCTCTCTGAGTCACTGAGCTCTGCAGTTGTAGGTCTTTCAAAACAAATAAGCCTATTTTTTGCTTCCTTCCTATCATTTTGACCCTTTTACTAATTTCTATATTTGTATGGTTATTTTCTGTGGTGCATTATTAGTCTCTATTCTCACATCTCACACACTGTTCAGTCACTGAAAGTGAAGAACAGAATCCCAAGCATTTTATTTTGTGTTTTGTGCTTGTTTATGTTTGAAGCTTTCAGGAATAGTTCTGCAAGCTGTACATATGATTTCACAATACTGATGAAAATACTGATTGTAAAATATATAAATAGAAAATGTGTAATCTAGAAATTGTTAAAACTTTCAACAGAATGGAACAAGCTTGTATATAAAAGGCGACTGTGTACAAACATTTTTCCTTAAAAATAAATAAATAAATAAATAAAACATTTTCCAGCTTTCCACTTTTACATGCTCCTAAAATAAAGCTTACTTTCCATATAGATACGTGGCATAGAACTGCATCTACACTGTTCTCAATGTACCAGTATGCATCTTTCTGTACTTGACATGAATCATCATCCACTATATTTAAACAAATGTAGAGCACAAAGAATGGTTGCCACTGGCTTGGACCCAGATGTTTATGTAAAGCTGCTTTGTGACAACACCTGTTGTGAAAAGCGATTCTTTTATTTATATATATATATATATATATATATATATATATATATATATATATATATATATATATATATATATATCATAACTAGCAATAGTGCATTATGTTGTGCTTTACAGACCTGATTGATTAAGAACAGCAGGCATGTGATTTAGTAAGACTCCTGTAGGACTTTATCTAGACAAGTCAATTCAAAGTTTATATATATCTGAAACGTCACGATCCTCTTCTCTGGTCATTTATTAAGGTCAGAGTGAATGGGTAATCGGAGCACAAAAACATGCATTTCACAAAAACACAAAATGTTGGACTAATTCATTTTAAAAGCTGACTTGTTATCCCAAAACCCTGTAACACAGATCTCTTCCAAAAGGTTTTCTCACCCTGATCACGCTGCCTATGTGATTCTGCTGAACGATGACATCAGTCAGCTCAGAGGTGTTTACATGTGCCTTCAGAAAAAGCTGTTGGGGGAAGAGACATATGGGCATATCATAAAGTTCACAAGGCCCACTGAATTAGACGAGGCCAGGTAAACAGCTTCATACAATTCCTGATCCATCTTTGACCAACCAACCCAAAACTACGCCTCGTACCTGCTGGAGCAGCTTCTTAATCCCATTAAAGTCGTTGTCGGATATCGTGTGCGCTTCGAAATCCACGACGACCTCCTAGAAAACGGCACACACGCATCAGCAAGCAAGAAATGCTGTAAATGTTATCAGCACGAAAACTAACCCAGCCCAGGTTTCATCCCCTGCGTAGCGGTGTCCGTCAGCAGACCACGCAGCGTTAGCTCAGCTAACCTGTCAACAGTAAACACAAGGCTGGTTTCCTATTCGCCAGCTTCTTGTTCGAATTTCCCCGGTCCACCTTAAATGCTACCGCACATAACGCTACATATCGCGGCAGAACGTAACTGCTGCACCATTTAAGGTGGACCGCGGAATTTTGAACAAGAGGCTGGCGAACAGGAGACCAGCTTCCCCTTCGAACACGAGGCCGAGGCCGAGGCCCGCACGATCCGAAACACGCCGAGCAGCTTAACTCACCTCGTTTATTTCCTCTCCTGAGTTCTCGCTCTCCTCGTCTCCGGACTGCTCCAGCCCCTCGTCCGAGCTGTCATCACTCTGCTCGGGGTTTTCTCCGACACCAACCGCACGCCGCTTCGCAGACGAGGCCATGCTGCCGCGCTCAGAGCTCCAGAAGGGACGTGACGCACCGGCCGCGTTATAAAGGGGACTTTTATCTGCAGGAAACTGGCCGCTGTGTCCGCCATTACGGCTCCAACTGAAACAAAGCGTCTAAGAAGCTTCGCCACACAATTGGAGCCAACATGGTTTCCTTTGCTTTAGCTGAAATACGAAATATTATTTTTGATTTTTATTTTGCAAACAAAATACAATCAACAATGGCTGTACAATATTGATATAACAATATTGATATATTTGGGGGCAGTCGTGGGCTGGAGGTTAGGGAGCTGGCCCTGTGACCAGAAGGTCGCTGGTTCAATCCCCAGGGCTGACAGTCCATGACTGAGGTGTCCTTGAGCAAGACACCTAACCCCCAACTGCTCCCCGGGCGCCGTGGATAGGGCTGCCCACCGCTCTGGGCAAGTGTGCTCACTGCCCCCTAGTGTGTGTGTGTGTGTGTGTGTGTGTGTGTGTGTGTGTTCACTAGTGTGTATGTGGTGTTTCACTTCACGGATGGGTTAAATGTGGAGGTTTAATTTCCCCAGTTGTGGGATCAAAAAAGTATCACATCATTAAATAATATTAATAAGCAAAATGAATCAATGAATGGAGGGGGTGAGACAATAACATCTCTCTACGGTTTGTCTATCAAACAAGACTCATAAGTTAATTTTCATTTTTTTCCATGTTCTCTAAAGTTCTAAAGCAGTGCATGAGCTCCTTGTGGAACATGCAGACAGATGATACTGTTTTCATGTACCTTGCTTCATGTACAAACCATCTGCCAACAGTAAAATAACATTAATAAGCATTTCAGAGTCAGACTCTGTAAAATCACTTAAAACCTTTAGAATGACCAATAAGGTACAGCATCCCAAAAGGTTGTAGAGTATTTACAGGAAACAAATAAACATTCTGTTGTTTCAAAATCTTTACAGAAAGCGCAAACATTTTCAAATCTGTAGATGAATATGGTCCATTTACTATCTTGGGAAAAAAGAGGCCATTCTTGGGAGGATGACAGAGTGAAGAACACGCCTTACACAGAACAGACGTGTGTGCCTGTGTTTGATCCCAGTAGAGGAGATCCGGGTACTATCATACACAGATTTTGTTCAGAGTCTTCATGAATAAGCAAAAACTGAACTGATAATATAAGCATTTCATAAACATACAGTGTTAAGGCATACAGTATTAAACAAGATACATTTTTCACTGTTGTTTATTTGTTTATTTATTTATTTAGTGTAATGAAATCAAGAACGACCAAACCAAGCTGAGTTCTCTGTGAATCGTTAGAGGAGCTGGGGGTGCCGAGAGGGTTGCAGCATTCCCAGATTTCAGACTTGTTTTCTAAATAAAAGAACAGCACAACTTCATTACAGCAAAGACCTATGTGTGCCTGTTTAAGGTGGAGTTTTGATTTTTATTCAGGGTTATACTCACATATTTTCCGCAGAAGCCATGCACTGGTTAAAGTGCTGCTGCATTGTCTTCCCTCGCCAACTGCTGACCACTCTGGGGGGCAAACATGAGTGATTTGAGTTGTTCAGAGTGAAAGTGCATGTAAAACTGTAGGCTATTTCTGAGCCATGAAGCGGCCTGATGTTTTAATTAAGACTGAGACTAATGTAATAAGTGAATAAACTAGCTGTTTTCTTTCCACCGTCTTCCCATCAGTGTGCACAGAGATATTTGTGTGGTTGTCTGTAGGTGTGCATTCCAGGACTGTAACTGCACCACAAAACAATCCGAGCAGAAAAATCAGGATGTGATGTGGCATTTATGTGAGAAACATATGTATATTATTTCAATACATTTATGGCGTTTGGCAGACACTCTTATCCAGAGTGACATACAATTTGATCTTATATAATTGAATTATATCATAATATCATAATATAGCATAAATAAATAAAAAATCATAGAAAGCATTGGGAGCTTCTCTTGGCTCCTCTTGGTGTCACTAATGGTCACTATGTATTTTGTGTTTTCCTGATGGTTTAAAATTACAGTGTGAAGTATTCTAATGGTTTAACAGGTGTTTTGCAAGTGATTCCAGATGCGTTTGATGGTCTCCTAATGGGATCTAACGGTGTTCCACCGCAGTGTTTCTCGACCCTGGTCCTGGATGCCCATTGCCTTGCTCTTTTTAGCGTTTTCCCTGCTCCCAACACGCCTGCACCATCCAGTCAGCTCATTATCAGCTCACTACTGAGGTGAAAAGGCAGTAAAAGCACTAAAACGTGCTTCTTGGCCACGCCCACCAACAATGCGTTCGGGAAGAATCTGAAAAAAAGACGGTGAAAGACTGAAGTTTGTCAGGTAGCTAACCTAGTTTTCTTCATCGGGCCTCAAATCACCACATCAACCCGAACCGGGTGCGTTTACGACCCCATAATCACTGCTTTTTCACAGCTTATTGGGAAAGTTCGGGAAACATCCAGGTCCACACGTTGACATTACGTCACGAAGGGGCGTTCCGTTCCATATGCTGGACCATATCGGCCCGCAGCGGGTCCAGTCGTCTCATCTCGATCAGTCATCGTTGTCAGTGCGAGTGAAACGTTTCCAGCCGTCAGAACCACTACAGCCTAACAGCGAGCGGGAGTGGAGCCCGGCCAGCGTGTGAATGCGAAGGAAAGCGGCGGAGAAGCACAATGGCCCTCAACCAGAACCACTCCGAGTCCGGCGGAGTCATCATCAACAACAGTGAGAGGTAACTAACGCCAGCTAACCTAACTGAACGGAGCGAAAGTCGGCTTTGTATTCATCAGTTTCTTGTTCGCATTTCCCCGTTCTACCTTAAATGGAGCAGCGGTTACTTTCTGGCTTGTAGCTGCTGCATCATTTAAGGTGGCACGGGAAAAGGCGAACGAGAGACCGGAGAATAGGAAGCCAACTTCAGCCTTGGTGGGTTAGTGAAGAGCTAGCGGAGCAACACAAACAAAAACACAAGTACGTGAAACCGCGGTCAGCTTAAGGTCTTCGGCGAGGGCTCGTCATCTGTCTGCAGATACAGAACGTTAGAGAACGAGGGTGTTGATGTTCAGTTTGTTAAGACAACGCAGAAAGCCCAAATTACGAGTTTTCCTTGTTAACGCTGCACCGCGACGACAACATCAACGTTACGTCCATCCTGCTAATCTGGTTAGCCAACCTAAGCTAGGCTAGCTAGCCCGTGGAGCCTGCGGAGCAGACAGTTTCCCCCCTTGCCTTTCGAGGTTCTGCGAGTTTTAGACATTGAAGTCAGATTTTTATTTAACGGAGACATTTTTACAGCTGGTAGACGAATGTGCTCGTCATGTATAGCTTAACGTAAAACTTTGGCTGCACATGTCCAGATGTTTGTAACGTTAGCTGCCCTTAATATTAAACATTTAGCTAGCTTAACCTTATTCAGCCTTACCTACGTTAATTTGGTCGTGTTTAAGGTTAAACTTCAGACAAAATACGTTGAAGTCTTGCCCAAAGATTACCTGATTGATTGTAGTAGCAGGCTAAATGCGTAACCAGGTGGCCCAGCTGTTGGTATAGGGGGCCGAAATCTAGCAGCTTAGCTTAGAAGGAGTAGAAATCATGACAGTGCTGGTAAAATATCTTTTATTGTGTTTTTGAATAAGTGCAACTTACATGCTTATAAAACCTGGTTCTTCAAGGGTTCTTTAGTAAAGGGAATGCTTCTATATAGAACTCTGATAACTGTACAGAACCATTTGCTGCTTAAATGGTTCTCCTCACATTCTTTGTCGTGTTTGTAAAAATAGAAGAACCCTTTTTGGTGCTATATACAACCACAACACTTAAAATGGTTCTGTATAGAGTTCATGGAACCATTCCCCTTACTAAAGACCCCTCGGAGAACCGTCTTTTTTGAGATAGTAGCCTTCTGTGAGGGCTGAGAGTCTGAGTGAACACACCCAGTCCAGCGTCACTAGGTCACTGAGACAATAAGCCTCTTAACCCTTTTCTAGAAGTGATAGGGCTGTTTTAAGCACCGTGGACATTTACGCAATTCTCTTTGACTTAATTGGCTAATTTTATGTGATTAGTAGGTTGTGTCTTCTTGGAAACACTCCAGAATTTATCCTGTCTTATTAAGAGTTAGTGTTATAACTGTGTCACAAATATCTGACATAACAGCTCCGCCAGAATAACTCTTGCCCAGAATAACACTTTTGTTCCTATTTGATCAAAGTAAGTCTTGAAGTCTTGATATGTGCTCCAGTGATGTGAATCTGAATAGACTGCGCTTCTCCCTAGTGTTTTGATGTCTTATGAGAATGTGGAGCTGGCGTTCAATGATGCAGACCGCTTGCCAGACCTTTTTAAGAAGAGCAAGAAGGGGAGCATCTTTCTCACACCGTACAGGGTGAGTATGAGGACAGAAAGGAGATCGTCTGGAGCTCAGTGTTTGGACCAGTATGAAATCAAAGGAGTTGAGCAGTGATGAGTAATATCCATGTTGCTTGTTGCTGCAATTTTGGCTTGTGTAATTTGGCAGCCCTCCCAGTCAGCTGCTTATGTTTATTAGCTCCTTTTTGATTTTGCATGCTTTTCTTTCGTGAAGACCTGAATTGTGGGTCTAGATCAGCGGAACGCTATCAGAGCATATGGTGACTGAAATAACAGTTTAAGTGGCGAATCAGTGGTGAAGTAATGCTCAAAACAATCTCATTCCAAGATGATCAGTCAGTCATAGATCATCATTAGCTCCAGCATGGTCCAGTGTTTGGTACTAGGTAGAATAGGTAGAATGACTTGTCATTGCGGCAGATTTGAACATATTAATGGTGTTTATTAATTAATGAATTCAATTATTCATTCTAGTATTCAACACTAGTATGTATTTCTTCATTCTGTGAGTACTCACTGTGAGTGTTTCAGAGCCTAGACGTTGTGTGTTGTTTTCTGTCAGGTGATCTTCGTGACGAAGGGGAAAGATGCTCTGCAGTCCTTCATGATGCCGTTCTACCTGATGAAGGGCTGTGAGGTTAAACAGCCTGTGCTTGGGGCCAACTACGTCAAGGGCACCGTGAATGCTGAACCAGGGGGTGAGAACCTAGAAATTCCAGTTTTCCAAAAAGATTCATCTGGATGATGAACAAACAAACTAGTAAAAGATGTAAGAAAAGAATGTTTAATTCTTGTTTCTCAAAGGACTTTGTAATCTGAAATTTAACAACTGAGCACACATCAGTGTCGTCTGGCTTTTTGAAGTAGAACTGCAGGCAAGATCCAAATAAGGAAGCACTTTGTGCATAAGAATTATTTATTAGGGCTATTTATTAGCCCTATAACCTTAGGTATACTGGAGTAGCACAAATCCTAAGTGAACTAAGAACTCAGTGAATCATGAGCTCTGAGCAACAGTTGTAGGCCTGTGTAAAAGAGTGTAGAAAGGACGGTAGAATGACAGCCGTTATCTAAACTGCGTCAGTCAGCAGATTTATATCTATTGGACTGTAAAACAACATCTAGACATTTCAGTAAATATACAATCGGGCAGTATATTGATCAGTACATGACATAGTATGTTAGGCTACCAAAGCATTAAAATCTTATTTTTGTGTTCTTGTTTTCTAGGTGGTTGGGAGGGGACTGCCACCTTCAAGCTGATCTTTATCGCTGGAGGAGCCATTGAGTTTGGCCAGTACATGCTGCAGGTGGCAGCTCAGGGTAAAAGTCCCTTTCCCACATTTCCATATGCCTGTTGCTCCTCTGTTGGTGCAGCGTCAGTCAAAACAATGACTGCACCACAGGTGTAGTGTTCTGTTTACTAGTCAGAGCCCTCAGTAAGCAAATCTATTGTATGTTGTTATTCAAGTGACTCACTCTTGCTCTACTAAATCTCACCAAGTTCTGTGGGATCTGATTAGTTAAATTATGAAATGATTTGTTTTCGTCCATTTTAGGCCACCTTTCATCTCCGGTGTCAGCTCACTTGTGTACCTAATTGTGGTGCTGCTCTGTCTTTCCTTGTGGATTATTTTAGTTTCTGTTTTGAATGGCCATTCATTTTATTTCTTCCATTTTCCTCACTTTAAATGGCCATCACCCACTAGCAGGTTCAAGCCTTCATTCCTTGTTTCTATAACTTGGCCAGTTTGCACTGTTTTCCTTATAATTACTGAATAATAAGGCTGAAGATGTAATGAGTGCAAGATTTAAAGGGTGTAATTATTCATAGATATTTTGTATAGAATGTTTTTTTCATATGCTTGAAACAAACCGCTCTTTCTAGCCTCTAGAGGGCAGCCTGTAGTTGGCAACGTTGGATGTGCATACATGGCCAACGGAGCATATGCATGCCCACCTCCCCCTTCAGCTAACGGAATCTACTCCACTGGTCCTCCGCCTCCTGGCTACTCCTACCCTGGGCCCCCACCTCCAGGTAAAGCATTACTTGTGTAAGATGTTTGCGTTCTGTTTATTTTGCGACACTTATTGATTGTTTCATTGTTTGTTTGTGAATACTGACCCCAAAGACAAACATAAAGGCTAAAAACAAGAAAACACATTAATGTCTATTATGTGTGTTGAAACCAGAAAAACGCACTAATTCTTTCAGTACCCATTTATCCAAAAAAGCCATGTGCTTTATGTGCTTTAAAAATGCTTTAATTCCAGAATTGTACAGTATATAGCTATATATACTAGTATATATTAAGTATATAGCTTATATAAATGTGCATTAATGAAAAGGAACTCTGTGTACCTTTTGTTCCACATGCATCTTTTCAATCTTTAGTCCAGAGAATATGAATATACTAAGTAATTATTTTGACTTTCCCCAATGCTTACAATGGGCTCTGTATATTAAAATAGCTGGTACACATATATAAATATATAATGTGTGCAGTCCATTGTACACTGGCTCATCCAGCTATGTACCTGACAGGTCACTTGACATGAAACAACACACTCCCTTAGGTAGGCATGTCAAGTTGTCTTCCTTCCAGGCCACAGCTCTGCAGAGATTGTTTTCCCGTTGTATAATGCTCAGAATTCAATCCACAGCCTTGCAAATTAGTTGAATCAGATGTGCTTAATTAGGCAGAATGTTGGAATATGCAGTTCTGTGGCCCACTAAGACTGGCGTCTGATGCTAGGCCTGTACCCTTAGGTATAGGAGTCATTCTTGAGATGCAGTACAAGGTCTGAATTATGACATTCTGTCCTGCCATGTTATTACAAGCTATAACATAGTGGAGGAGACTGTTATAACATAGTTGAGAAGACTGCTATAATAAAATTGAAGAGACATTTGGAAGCTATACATTGTACTGTTGTATTTTTTTATTTATTCACAACTATAACAAGTTTTACTGTATGTATTTTTGCTTATCCTCAGGTGCATTCTACCCCAACCCTCCTGGTTTTGATGGTCCAGCAGCTTACATGCCTCCTCCCCCATATTCTGCATCAGTGGCCCAGTCTTCTCTAGACCCAGTCCTACCCCGGACACCTGCAGGTCAAGACCCCAATCGGGGATCGTTTTTAGACATCTCACAGTGAGAGAGCTAATCAGCTGTGAATTGCTGTATGGAAGTTATCTTAGAACACTTGAAGAATGAATGTAGACTAAAGGCATCAGCAGCATCATCACTGTGTATCAGTATGTTCAGTGTTTATCAGTTATATCTTATTTAAAAAGCTGATATAATGTAAAACTCAGTTTTCCCAAGGAAAAAAAAAAAGATTGTGTAAACACTGTCAAAGATTAAAACATACAGTTCACCCCCAGTCTGTATATGGAAGCTAATCTGCAAAAACAGACCATTTTGAATTCACTGTTTTTGAAATGTCACAGAAACCAACACATTTGCATATATCCAATCATTCACATTGAATTTATAAGGAATGTTTTAACCTGGACTGTTCTTTGAATGAGGCACAATACAGGTCAGCCAGTCAGAACAGAAGTCATTTACATAGTACAAACATGGCACAAACTTCTCACATAGAATCACTAACTATACAGCGAGTTACAGAAGGAGTCACTTTCTGGTTTACCTGTCCTCAGAGCTTGATCTCAGTGAAAAACATTAGTGCAGATTGATATTAATAGAGAAAGTTTGGTTTGATTTTAGTTTTAATTATGGAGCAGTGGTGGTTTTCTGAGCTGTAATTCTGATGTTGACTGATGGGCCATAAGCTCTCTTTCTCTTTCTCTGTCTATCTTTTAGCGGAGGCAAAAGCAGCAGAGGCAGCAGCCAGCGCAAGCTCTTCCTCCCTCGCGTCGACTCATGTTTATCTGCCAGAAGTGAGTCTACTGTGTATCTCCTCTAGCCATCCTTTTTACCAAAACTAACCTGTCATCTTCCCTTCTTTATACATTCATTTACCACCTTATTGCATTGCACAACATGTCTATCACACTTCCCACCCAAACCAGCCAATTACAGTATCTTCTTAGTATCTATGCACTTGCGTCTGTATTCAAGAGCATAACTTTGCAGTCATAAGAAAACTGTATCTCTGACATGTTTGCTGTAAAAGGGAAAGACTTTATTTATAAATGTACATTAAACTTGCTTTTCAAAATATCTGGTGCATCATTTGTGAAATTTTCTTATGACAGCAGTGAAGGACAAAAATCTCATGGTAACACTTTACTGAAAGGTCTAGGCTACATGATAAGCTTTTCAAGACAACTGACACATAAACATTTCTAAAGGTTTATTCCAACAAGCGGCAGTTGTCATTACATTGCATGAAATTGAGTGAAGCAGGCTTTATAACAACTGATGCCCGTCGGAAAAGGCTTTTATAATGTTAATGTCAATGATGCCTTTTAGTAAAGTGTCACCAATATCACAATAGCACATTGCCTTTTAAACATTGCTTTATGCAGAGTTCAGATTGTCTGTGTACAGTTAATAATTGGTCTGTCTGTCTTGTCCCCTATCCTTTAGGACAAGCCTCCACCTTACTCGCCACCTGAAGACAAGAAGAACCAATAAATTTCTGACCAGCAGTTCCACAGCTAGCCCTCAGTCTTCTCTCTCTCATACACATGATCTTAATAGCAGCATTTCATTTCATTAGCTCAACTAATAGTGTCCTCTTGTAAAGCTACTTGCAGTAGCTCGAGCCTTTGCCAGGTGGTAGCAAATGCGATTCCCAGTATCTGTACTGTGGGGAGTGAGAGGAAAGCAGAAAGTTTCTGATTTCATTGCCTAAATCAGAGGTACTTAGAACTTTAGGACTGTTAGCTTATCAGCAGTGACCAGTCACAACGGTAAATTACAGGATTCCTTAATTTTATTTCCTGTAATTCTAAAAAGGTGGCTGTTTATATAAATCGCTGTGTGAACTTTTCAGATAGATGAACTAGTTTGAGCCAGTGTAGCCGACTGTCTCTCATAAGAAATGGGACCATAATTATCAGGGAATGTGGGAACAGCAAGTCTGGACAGACAGTATGATAAGAAATCCAAACTATTACTGTGCTTTCATTCAGGGGTTTGCTTCGAGACCCATTTCACCTCGTACCGTTTCTGAAATGTGAAAGCACCTTGGCCAAAGCACTACATACTGTGCGTATCAGCTGTGAATCCGCTGTACCGTCACTTTTGGTCATATTACGCTTTGTCAGTTGTCATTCTCTTCTGAAGCAGCTCTTTAGCTCCGGAGCATGACGCAAACTAATATGGCACTTTAACTGTCATGCATTGGTACAATCCCCCCCCCCCCCCCCCCCCCTTCAATCCCAGCTCCCCCTTGTGTGCAAATACTATTTCTTGTTGGATGTTTTAATTTATTACTTAATTTATTTGAATGATGAACTGTGTAACCAACTAAGCATGGTCTCGGCTGTAATGTCTGACGTACAATGGATTGTATTTTATTAAATTTAACATGTATCAGTTGAAAAGTATTTTATTATAGTTATATTCTGTACAGTAGTTGGAACAGGTTTTGAAAAATTACATTGCACTCTTTGGAGTAACATGATTGACATGGTGAGGAGTGCAACAGATGCTCTATTAGTCTAAGGACATTTCCACTTTTTACATCCTTCTCTCCCAATGGTACACTAATTGTCTGGTTTTAGAAAAGCAGTATGACTTTCACTCTGCTTAAAGATCAGGAACATGGCTCAGAGCTTTAAAGTGGTGCGATTTAATCACTCACTGTGCTTCTCTTAATTGTTCCCTTTCTAAATGCAGCAGATACTGCTTGTGCAAATGCATTTGATCCCAGAGATTCCACATCCATCCTATATTCAGAAATTGTCCAGTTCTAAACCTAACATTGCTTGCTAATAGTGGTGGGGTTTAACTGTAAGGCAAGAGGCTTCAAGCTCATATGCTTATACACTGGGAGTTAATTTTATATGATATGGGGACCACTTGCTTCACATTTGGCCCACTTTCTGGTTCACTCACAGAAATACAGCTAATCTACGCAGGATTTAGGTTGGGTTGAAATGCAGTCTGCACATATTGACAGGTATCACAGTTTGTATGCAACAATCTCAAGATAGGAAGGGGATAAACTTACTGACAAAGGACACCATAGGAAATATGGCTACTTAAAGACACAATGGGTGAGTAAATTCCTTTGAACTCAACATGTAGATGAGGACGGTCTGCGTTCAAGTTGAGCTTGATTCAGCTTTTCTTGCAGTCTCTTTAAAGCAGTGTTCAATTGATTATACCCAGATCCAGTTCTACAGTACCCTTATACCTTTAGTGCTCTCCTCGAAAGTCTCTTATTAAATTAAGTGATTTCTGAAGTCCTTCCAATGTTTCCCCAAAACTTGTTCATGGTAACATTTACAAAATTTAAAAATACCAGGACTAGACAAAATGAATGCCAAATAAGTCACATCAAATCTAGCCTAACCTGGATTGCATACAAGTACAAATTTCCTTTTTTTTTTGAAAAATCCAAAGTGCTTTGCATTTTGAAAAAAGGGACTGAAGAAAATAAATGGAACGTGCAACGTCTTGACATTTTTACAATGACAACACAGATTAGTGCTTTTTGAATTGCCTTCAAGCAATGTTATTGTGCTTGAGTCTTAAAACGTGACTGAGAAGCTGTCGAACATTAAGACTAGAAGACGTCCATGGAGTGTCATCAAAGGAGCCATCGGTATGTGAGGCTTCTTAACTCTCTGTGGTAGTGCACAATGCCTCAGTTTGTCTCTCCAGTGAAAGTTTCGATCAAGTTTCGTCGACCTGGGGATCAACGTGGATGGATCCCAAGACGTTCAAACAGTAAAGCATGGCTCTCTAGTCCTGTTTCTGTTGTACCAAAGAGCTGACTGCACAAATAAGTGCTAGAGTTTTGAACAAGGGGGCCACTGTTCTGCACAGTTTCATGATTTCCCTTCTCTACCAAACCAAAGGCTATGTTTACATTACAAGTACTGTTGAATTTCGATATTTGGGTCATATCCCATTTTTCTGCCTCGATGACTAGATGGCACCAAAGCAGCATGACCTTGCACATGATGATATTTAATGTTAACATATTAAATGTGTTGTTTTTTGTTGTACATATGTGCTCATTCTAAATCTGATGCCTACAATTGGTTCCAAAAAAGTTGGGGAAGGAGCATGTTTACCACTGTGATACATCACCTCTCCTTTTGACGACACTTAATAGTCATTTGAGGACTGTAGACACCAATTGATCCAGTTTTTGAATCTGTATTTTTTGTTATTTATCCACTCTACAAATGCAACTGAAAGGAACCTTCTAGTACCTGCACTCTGATTATGAAGCCATGCTGTTGTAACGTGTAGAATGTGGCTTGTAATATTAAGAAGGGCCTCCCTAAAAAAGACGTCATCTAGAAGGCAGCATATGTAGCAACAAAATGTGTAAATATCTTTTTGAAATTAATCGTGCCGTCCCAGATGTATAAATTACCAACGCCATGGCACTAATACACCCCAATACCATGACAGACCCTGGCTTTTGAAATATAAAATGGTGACAATCTGGAAGGCCTATTTCATTCTTGCACCAGAAAACACAATGTCTGTTAGTTACATAAACAATCTGAAAGGTTGACTTGTCAGACTACAATATACATTGGTCATTGGCATTGCCCTTATCACACAGCGATTTCTCCAGATTTCCTGAATTTTTTGATAATATGTGAGTGAAATACCTTAAGTCCTTTCAATTACTCATTCAGGAACATTGTTCTTAAACTGTAGGATAATTTACTGTGGCATTTTTAGCAAAGTGAGCCTCAACTCATCCTTACTCATACAGAACTAGGTCTTTCCTGGATGCTCCTGTAATACACTCCTGCTTGACTGCCATCACCAGTTTAAGATGCTTTTGGACATTTCACAATGTTCCTAGGCTTAAATTTCCAATTGTCCCAACCTTTTTTGAACATGTTGTGGGCATCAATTTCAGAATAAGCATATATATATATATATATATATATATATATATATATATAACAATGAAGTTCATAAGTTCAAGAATAAAATATCTTGCCAGGTCAAGGTGGATTTCAGGTCACTGCTTCCTCTTTTTATCTGCATTTCACATACTATCACAACTTTTTGGAGGGTTGTATTTAATCTATGGCCACATATGAAAGTGGCTTAAATCTGATTTAAAAGGACAAAAAAGAGATTTGTGCCACAACCTTATAATGTGAACATAGCTTAAGTCATTACAGCCAGTGCTTGATAATTTGTTGCTGAGACGAGAAAATGTGAAACTGTGCATGAACCTGCCTGTACATGATTAGTTATCAAGTTATCAAGCTTTTTATGAGCTGAATTCTGCTTTTTGAGCTGCAGTCCAGCACTCTTCCAGACTGCAGTCTGAGCTCAGACGCTCTTGGAATAGGTCTTGCGGCTCACGGCGGGCAGAGGGTGACGCTGACCCCCTCTCCAATCCAGCAGGCAGGGAACAGCTCTTGAGAGAACACGCAATGGAAGGCGTGCAGCCGGACCTGGCCCTCTCCATAATAGGTCAGCGTGCCAGCTTCGTAGTCCAGCAGCATGCCAATCCGCAGGGGCTGCGTGTGAAGCTGCAGCTGTCCAGCTACAGACTCCCTGCGGCCAGCGTGCCAGGCACTCAGCTGCCGCTCGTCCAACTGCAGACTCCACGACAGCTCGTTCATTCCCAGCATGCACGTCTTGCCCTTCTCTTTGCGAGGGATGGCCTGATACGTCACCCCAACGTACGCCCACGGTTTGGACACCTCCAGCTCCCAGTAGTGACGGCCATGGGTGAAGTTCTCAAAGCACAGTACCTGCCAGGTGTGGTCGAAGCGAGCTTCGTGAGCGGGGACAGGGCGCGGCCCAGAGGTCAGGTGTTCGGCTCGACGGTTGCTCTGAGAGAGGAGGAGGTGGGCGTTGGCCGTGCGAGGGTCAAAAGTCAAGGAACAACGGTCTGTTACAAGAGAGAAATCACAACACTTGCTGAATGATGCACTTTAATACCGTTATGGTACATTCATTATAATCTTGACAAGGAAATGGATTCTAAATCAATCAATGCCACATTTTTTGTAAGTAGAAGATATTTTATGATTTTAGTTTGATAAAAAATTGTGGCTGTGTGTTCAGCCTTGTTCAGAATGAAAAATACCTTTTGTTTTTTTTTTCCATTTCTTGACATCAAAACCAACAGCTTAAATCAGTCACTAGGGCGTGCAAATGAATGTAAATGTAATTTATTATGTAATTAATATGTAATTAATTATGCAATAATATAATTACATGTTAATAGTATAGCACAATGACAACAATAATCATAGACATCTGAGTTTTCCTTAAAACAAAGGTTTTACTTGTATAGTACATTATAAACCCTTATAAAATTATATACAGATGTTCAATATGTTAACAAACTATGTAGTAAAAGCCTTGTCAGTGTTAGGATTTAGGGTTAGGATGCTGACCAGGGAGAAGGTTAGGTTTTGGCTTTGGTTTTAAGGTTAGTGTTAGAGCAACCATTTCCGTGATTTTAATGTATATTTAGCTAAAAATGTGTTAAAGGTAAGTTAAGTATCTACAAAACATATAAAGCGTACTATATACATGACATTACCCAATCAAAAGCTTGCCTTCTCACAGTACAATAAAAACAACATTTTTTTAGATATTTTATAAACTGAATATCAACACATTAAATTTGTACCAATCATAAATCATTATGATGTTACTGACAGTCAATCAATGAAAATCTATAGAAAAAGTGTTCCTATGTATTATGAAAGAGGAAAATTGCTTACATGCGCTGAGGCCTTCCTTTCCTGCCGGATAAGATGGAGTGGCAGGACTCGGTACCACAGCAAGCACTGGCCTTTTATCCTGAGGAGAGCCTGGAGCAGATGGAAAATGTAAATACACATGAATCAAGAACAAAATACAACACATACACCTACAAAAACTGCAGTCAGACTGTTCCTGTGAAATGAGCTTGCTCCTAACCTTCCTTGTCATGGCCCACAACTGCATACACAGCTTTATCGAGGTCCTCACACACCAGCTTAGAGACACGAGACAACAAGTCTGTGACTGGATTAAGTTTGTCTTGAACATTCACACTGACTTCCACAGGAACTTCACCCATCTGAGGAACCTCCACCAGCCTGGAGTCCTGTTCAGGAATATATCTGGTGAATTACACGGTTGACATTACTGCACTGTTACACTATTGTATTATTACATTACCACGTTAGACTGGTTAATATTATGAATATATTACCAATGTAATGTGGGCCACAAAATATGGACAAAAGAGCATTCTGTAATTATAGTGCAATAAATTAAGATTAATTATTATTACTCTTATAATCCCAGTCTTAGCACATTCTATTATTACTCAGTAATTACATCACAAACTGTGCTACTCCTAAGTTACAGAAGGCTGCAATAAAAGTTTGGACCATTAAAAAGGTTTGCGCATTAAAGGGATGATGAACAATACACTGTGTAACCCTCGTCTGATCTGCTCAAGATAATCTGTTACCAAATGTGGCTAAAAGTCTGTTGGCTCAAATGGAACCTGTATGAGCAGGCAGTCAGGAAGAGCACAGAGGCTGTCGATTTGCTCCTCCAGCTCCAAAAGCTGCTGAGCCTTCTCCTGCAGCTCGCTGAGCCGAGCCTGTGCCTGGGACAGAGCGCTTTCCTGCTGCTGCTCCACAAAGCTCTGCGTCAGCTCCTGCTTCTCCACCAGCACCTTCAGCAGCTGCGTGAACTTCACATTCACCCACTGAGACGTCTGCTGCAGTGAAACCTAGTACATTAACATCAAGGAGGACACCTTCAGCTTAGAATCATCACCACTTGGACAGCTGTTGGCTCTAACGAGGCAGATAATGTATCACATCGTTTCTGATAATTAAGTTGAATAAACACTTTTTCTTTTAGAATAGTAATGTTGTGGCAAAACTGATGCTATTTTCTTGCCTTAGCTTTAGCGATGTTCTCACTGAGCTCCAGAATGTTCCGCTCTGTGTCCTCCCTGCACTTCTTGACCTCCAATCCCTTCTTCTTCAGCCCTGCCTGTCAATCAGGATAGGACCCATTAGAGCAACTTACAGGGTAACACCCCTGATTTTCAATTCATAAGATCTGTTTGATATGAAATGCTCTGTTATAGAGAAATTTACCAAGTCAGAACTGTTCACAGTGGTGGTGATAGGAACTAGACGTCTGAAGAGTTTAATGCCTCTAAAACAGGCATGTCACAGTGGAGACTTTCCGGACCAAAGCGCTGCAGAGGTTAGTGTTCAGCCTCACCTAACACTCTGAATTCTGGTCACGAAGGACTTGCCACTCAGGTGATGAGCTGAATCAGGTGAGTTTAATAAGGCAGTGTGCTGAGCTCTGCAGTGTTTTGGCCCAGGAGGCCTGACACACATGCTCTAAAAGCCACATTATAAAATATATTACACTGAATGATTATAAATACACTGTCTGAGACATTGTTCTGTGGTAGTTTTAGAGAAACTTTTGGGCTACAATAGACTTGCTTAATATACTGTTATAAGACAAAGTAAACCCTAAAATCATTTTTTCAGATTTATCATTATTTTACCATCATCAACATTACATATAAACCCTCATAAGACTTGTGTAGATTCACTGGTGGTTTTGGACAGCAGATAAAATGGCTGTATTTGTGTTGTAGACAAAGAAAGAAGAGTCACATCAATTTTGTGATGACTGAACCTGTGGCCAGGCAGCAATATGTGGCTTGCAAGTAAACTATAACAAACACAAACTAATACAAATCTGTTGGTAGGAACAAAAGCAGAGGAGGCCTGTTATTACCTCTCGGCTATTCCTCTCCTCCTCAATCAGGACCTTGTCATGGCTCTTGCACTCATTCACAGCGCATGCACAACATACACACATGCCATCGTTCCTGCAGTACAAGACAAGGGGCTTCTGATGACGCCCACAGAATTGCTCGGGTCCAGCATTGGCTGCATCTCCTCTACACGAAGCACTGTTGTCTTTCCCCGCAGAGCTGTTAACAGTAACTTCGGTCAGAAGAGACAGGGACACGTTGCGTTTCAGTGTGGGTCTGCTGGAAAATGTCTCATTGCAAACTGGGCAGTTGAATTCGGCAGGCTGAGGTCCCACTTTCTCTCTCTGATCCCAGTGTCTGGAGATACAGTCCTTGCAGAAAGTGTGGCCGCACGGTATCGTCACTGGGAACTTAAAACGCTCCAAGCAGATGGCACAGCTCAGATTGTGTGCCTCCATCACAAGGTCTGTCTACCTGTCAAGTAAATGACACACAATGTCACTGATGTGAGGCACCACTCTTATGAAGCACCAGAAGCTACCTGAGTGCAAATCGGGCCCCCTCGGGAATCACTGGCCTGCAAAACACGAGTGTGTTAGAAGTCAATGAGGAGCTTTGCATCTAAAAAGCAGACCAGACTAATACACTTTGACACAAATCATTAAAGGCCTCATATCTGACATTTATTTAATAATTTCCTTTTCCTTTTACTTATTACATTTGTTTGCTTAAACACCAAGAACAGTCCTTTACATGACCATTTTCCAATTATCCAATTATCCCTTAGAACTGAAAAGGCTATTTTTGTTACTATTATTGTAGGACTACTCTGTGTAAGTGAACTCTGCTCTGTTTGGCTGCCCTGTATTGTGACTTATTCAAAAAGTAGTTTGGGCTGAAACTCTCCTTATAACAGTGTGAATGGATGAAACAAAACTGCTGTAGGATGAATAGGTGGATATGGGATTGTGTTGGTTTTTGTGACACTGCAGGCAAAATGAACTTAAAACAGACAGCCATGGCTACTTCACATATATGGACTGTACAGTCTTGGGAATGAATGATTTAATTGTTTATCTGTGTTTACACGATATGGCCAAAAGTATGTGGACACCTGCCCATCACACCCATATAAGCTTGCTGGACATATTCCATAGCCATGGGCATTAATGTGGAGTTACCCCCTGCCTTTGCAGCTATAACAGCCTGCACTCTGCTAGGAAAGCTTTCCACAAGAATTTTGGGCTGCGTCTGTGGGAATCAAAAGCATTTGTGAGGTCAAACTCTGACGTTGGATGGAAAGGCCTGGCTCACAATCAGCACTCCAATTCATCCAGAATGTGTTCAGTGGGGTTGTGGTCAGGACTCTGTGCAGGCCACTAGAGTTCCTCCACACCACATGAATTAAACCATGTCTTTAAGGACCTCATTTTATGCACAGTCATGCTGGAACAGGATAGGGCCTTCCTCAAACTGTTGCCAAAAAGCTGAAAGCACATGTTTGTCTAAAATGCTTTTTGTGTGCTGCAGCATTAACATTACGCTTCACTAGAATTAAGGCACTGAGGCCAAACCCTGAAATGAGAAGTAGATTCTGATTAATTCATCAATCCTAAGAGCTAGACTGCAATTTTATCAAGCAAATTTACATACACTGACCCTCGCCAAGTAACTAAAAATATTTTGTTTCTAGAGAACTCTGAAATTTTCTTCCCCCCCTGCCTATTGATCAATGATCAGAGTTGAAAGATGACAGAAATGATTTCAATCGCCCGAAGACTGCTGGGATAGGCTCCAGTACCCCCCCCCCCCCCCTCCCCTGACAGAGAAGCGGCTTAGAAAATGGATGGATGGATGGATGGATGGATGGATTTAGTATTCACTGCATGACGACAGGTAGCCATCACACCACATTACAGAAACATATCTTCAACATGCATTTCACTGTAACCTTTTTTCACACCTGTTTAGAGGGTAAGTGATGAAAGACAATCTACTTTGACATTTTCCTTCAATCCGATAAATGTCCAATCTAATTTTTAAAGATTTTGTTTCCCCCAAATTGATTTCTTTCTGTCATTTTAGGTTTTCCATTCAGGCAGAGGTTCAGAAATATTTACTGTGAATCTGATTTTGCTGGAACTGAAACAGAAATGTCAAATATAAAAACTGCATCAATCATATCGCTCGTGATTAAGTGAGAGGAAGAATATCGATCATATTGATCATACATTAAAAGGTATCATATCGATCACTTAAATCGCACATTAGCGAGCAGAATCATATCAAGCATACATTAGTGAGAGGCACTGTACTGATACTATCGATCCTGCATTAGTAATCGTATTGATCGTGGGTTATCAATCACACGTTTGCAGGAGGAATCGTATCGTCCTGACATTTGAAACAAATATAAAACCGTTGCTTTATAATCGAAACAGCGTCCTGACATTCAGACGCCTAACTTACTACGTTAATATCTTTCAAACTGGCATAGCTTAGCATAGGTTTTGGTTTGACAACAAGCCTAAAATCGGCTTCTTGTTCGAATTTTCTCGTTCCACCTTAAATGGTGAAGCCGTTACATTCAATTGCTGCATCTTTTAAGGCGGAACGGGGAAATTCTAACTAACAAAGCCTGGCGAATAAAAACTGACTTCGGCTCCGCGGTTTGACAGCTATCTGGTTAGCTGGCTATCATTAGCCAGGTTAGCTAACAGCTAAGCAGCCCGTTTTTCTCGGTCTTTAGCGACAGCGAATGACAAAAGTCCACAAGAGCGACTTCAATCACCTACTGAGATTTTTTCCACGTACAACACGGCACGAATAACTCACCACACTTCGCCAGAACACAGTATCATGCGATGTAAACTGGAGGAAATTCACACAACTGCACAGTTGCTGACGTAGTACGCAGAAGTGTTGTACGTATGTGTGCTGTCGTCACTCTGTGTGTGTGCTCGAAGATGGCGCTGCAGAGGACGGTGGGGCGACTCTGGCGCATCGGGGCAGATTTAGGGGTCAAAAACAACGCCAGGCCCTTTATCACAGCAGGTGAGTGATGAGGCAGTGATGTGTGTGATGTTAAGCCTCACTCACTGTGTGTTTCATCCATGATTCGAGCTCGTTCTGCTCCGTTTGGTCTGTGAGCATGGCCGCTCCGCCTGACGTTAAAGGGCATCTCCACCGACTTTTCTAAATTTCTGAATGATTCAGTCTTGAGATGTAAACAGTCACACATAGTGGTGTGATGTGCAGTGGGTCGGTGTGGAGAAACTTACAGCCCTAAAAACGTACAGACTAGAGACAGACGTACAGACTAGAGACAAGACTATAGACTATAGACAAACCTACAGACTACAGACAAGACTAGAGACAAACCTACAGACTGTAGATAAACCTACAGACAAGACTATAGACAAACCTACAGACTACAGACAAGACTAGAGACAAACCTACAGACTACAGACAAGACTATAGACAAACCTACAGACTATAGACAAACCTACAGACTATAGACAAACCTACAGACTACAGACAAGACTAGAGACAAACCTACAGACTGTAGATAAACCTACAGACTACAGACAAGACTATAGACAAACCTACAGACTACAGACAAGACTAGAGACAAACCTACAGACTGTAGATAAACCTACAGACAAGACTAGACAAACCTACAGACTGTAGATAAACCTACAGACAAGACTAGACAAACCTACAGACTATAGACAAACCTACAGACTATAGACAAACCTACAGACAAGACTGTAGACAAACCTACAAACTAGAGACAAGCCTACAGACTAGAGACAAGACTGTAGACAAACCTACAGACTAGAGACGACTATAGACAAACCTACAGACTATAGACAAACCTACAGACTAGAGACAAGACTATAGACAAACCTACAGACTGTAGACAAACCTACAGACTAGAGACCAGACTACAGACAAGACTAGAGACAAACCTACAGACTACAGACAAGACTAGAGACAAACCTACAGACAAACATACAGACTGTAGACAAACCTACTGATTTCTTACAGTCGTGGTGATGGGAACCAGGGGTCACAGTGGCAACTGTGCAACACAAAAATAGCCATTTTATTTGCTATTTGCTGTACAAACCTACCAGTGAGCCTTAAGCCTTATTGTTAAGTCAGTGGGTTTGTCACATTTATGAAAGAGTACCATCAGTGGCCCTTCCCTCAGTTTTGGCTGCAGCCACTTGTGAGACCCTGCTAGCTGTATAATTTGCCTGACTGACTAAAACATGTCTCCTCTACATGTCTTAGACCCAAAAGGATGAATCACTTACTGAAATGTCAATTTACCACCTAAATTTGTGGCTGTGGTAACCAGGCTGTCAGAGTGTTACATGTGCCATGTTGTTTGTTGGTCTATCCAGAATGTAGCTAACATGTGCCTGCCCATGTCACTCTTTCCAACATCTGCAGCTGTATTATATCGGCGGGCTGCTCCGCTGGGTCCCATGCCGAACGAAGACATAGACTGGCAGAACCTAGAATCGCTGGAAAAATATCGTAGCTACACACGCTACCTCACAGCGGCGGAGGAGGCCAATAATAAAGAGGTGTGGTGGAAGACGTACAGGAAACATGTAGACAAGCAGTCTGGTGCGGGTAAGTGCTCCTTTTGCAATATTTAATGGAGACCAAGACAAAACAACTCAGCTCACTTAAGTGTCTCTAAATCTGCTATAGCCTGTGTGCTTCATGACATTATCCATGAATTGAGGGTCATTGTGGCCTAGTTCATTTGTTGTGAAAGACCAGCTGTTAAATGTGGTACTTTTTAAAGTCGTGTTTAATGTCCTCCATCGTTGCTATAAGCATAATTTGTCTGTGTGTTTAGGTTTGGAGCCAGTGAACATTGGGCTGCCTCACTGCCGGCCCTCTAGAACAAAGGAAGTTAGAGAAAGGAAGAGGGTGATGAGGGAGAACAGGCAGAACCCTGACCTGGAGAGAGCCGCTCGTCTGCGTACCTGTACGTCTTGTTGTTTCATTTCACTGTCTTGATATAACCCAGATTAAGCCTATCCTGATGAACACAGCTTTGCTGAGATTAGTGTATCTCTCATTTAACACTCTGAATTTAGCTGATGAAGGCCTTGATAAATTACCTGGTGAGTTGAATCAGGTGTGATTAGTGAGGTAGATCACTGACCAACTCGGGTTCTCCAGGACTGATATGTGTGCGTTAAAGGGGCATTCACTGATTTTTCAAAACAATTAAACGGTTAAGATGTAAACAGATAAGATAAGATAAGATGCCTTTGTCATTGCACAGTGTACAACGAAATTGAGCAGCAATCCAGTGGCACTTACTACACACAAAATAATTAAACATAAGGCTAAAATATATAAAGTGCAGATTTATGAAAAATAATATAAAATCTTAAATGAAAAGGTAAAGGACTATAAAACTATATATTCTAAAACAGACAGTAAAGAAGTGAGGTAGGAGTTAGTTATTGCACGTTCCTTGGATAGCTTATAAAATTATATGATATTGCACAGCTTAAGAATTATTGCACAGAAAGAATATATATTGCACACTCGAGAACAAATAAATAGCACAGAGGTGAAGTGGAACACTGGAACAGTGTCCTATGAAATCAGTGCCAGTAAAGAGCAGTAGTGGTGTTCAGTCGGTTCTACTGAGCACAGTGTTCTATAGAAAGTCCTTGTGTTTGGAAGTGTTCAGTTCCTGTACGGATCTGGGGTAAAAGCTGTTTTTAAGTCTGTTTGTCTGGGATGGGCTGGAGCTAAAGCGTTTACCCAAGGGCAGCAGTTCGAACAGATGATGTCCCGGGTGAAATGTGTCCTTCAGGATGTTGGCTGCCCTGCTGAGGCAGCGGGAGCTGAACAGGTCCTCCAGGCAGGGCAGTGGGCAGCTGATGATCTTCTGGGCCATGTTTATGACCCCCTGCAGTGCTCTCCTTTCTGCTACTGAGCAGCTGCTGTACCACATTGAGATGCAGTATGTCAGCACACTCTCGATGGCGGAATGGTAGTAGGACACCAGCAGCTTCTCCTGAAGGTTGTTTTTCCTGAGAATTCTCAGGAAGTAGAGCCTCTACTGCACCTTCCTGACCACTGCCATGGTGTTGGTGGTCCAGGAAAGACCCTCAGAAATGTGTGTGTGCCCAGGAATCTGAAGTAATGGACTTCAGTCCCCATTGATGTACAGTGGTGTAGGCACTGCTCCTTTCTGCCGGAAGTCTATAATGAGTTCTTTTGTTTTTGAGGAGTTCAGGGTGAGATTATTCCCTAAACACCACTCAGCCAGTCCCTGGATTTCATCCCTTTAGGCGGTCTCGTCTGCTCAAGAGATCCAACCACTGTCGTGTCATCTGCAAACCTTACTATGGTGTTGGAGGAGTGGGTAGGGACACAGTCATAGATATACAGAGCATAGAGAAGCGGGCTAAGCACGCACCCCTGTGGTGCTCCGGTGCTGAGTTTAAGGGTGGAGGAATGATGGAGACCCAGTCTTACAGACTGGGTGCGGTCTGTCAGAAACTCGTCTATCCAGAGGCAAGTGGGTTGTGAAAGCCCCAAGCCTGTGAGTTTAGTCACCAGTCTGTGGGGGATGACCGTGTTAAAAGCTGAGCTGAAGTCTACGTAGAGCATCCTCACATAGCTCCCCTGGTGCTCCAGGTGTGTGAGTGCTGTGTGGAGAGCAGTGGTGTTGGCATCTTCTGTGGACCTGTTTGCTTTGTAGGCAAACTTGTGTGGATCAAAGGTGGGTGGGAGGATGGCTCTCATGTGATGCAGAACCAGTCTCTGAAAACACTTCATTATGTGTGAGTGCGACCGGATGGTAGTCATTGAGGTCACTGATGGTAGTCTTTTTTGGCAGTGGAATGATGGTGGCAGACTTCAGACAAGGTGGGATGATGGATTTGGACAGGGACAGGTTGAAGATTTTTGTAAATACCACATAGAGCTGGTCTACACATACCTTCAGCACCTTTCCTGTAACACCATCAGGACCAGCAGCTTTTCTGGAATTCACTGCCCTGAGTACACGTCTCACATCCTGCTCCTGCACAGTGAGGATGTGGTTGTGGGAGACTGGTGAAGGTCTTGTGTCTATCTTCGCTGCTTTCACCTCATAGCGAGCAAAGAAACAGTTAAGTTCCTCTGCCAGTGAGGCGTCACCTTTAACTGTTGTGCAGCTTCTGGTGTTGTGATTGCTGAGCTGCTGAATGCCAATTTTCCTCTTGTAGGTGGTCTTAACCTCCTTGATGCCTCTCTTCAGGTTGCTTCTAGCCACACTGTAGAGGACACTCTTACCAGACCTGAAGGCGGTGTTCCGCTCATTGAGGAGAATTCAGACCTCCTTTGTCTTCCAGGGCCTTTGGTTTGGGTACACCCTGATGTTTTTGTCCACACAGTTTTTGATTTAGCAGAGTACAGCTGATGTGTACTCATCCAGGTCCTGATCCTCAAAGACATCCTAGTTTGTCCTTCTGAAGCAGTCTTGCAGCTGTGAGGAAGCTCCTTCTGGCCATGTTTTGATAGTCTTTGTGATGGGTTGAGACTTTTTGAGGGGGGGTGTATGCAGGACTTAAAAATACAGAGCAGTGATCTGATTGACCCAGATGTGGTAATAATGTTGTTTTAAAACTGTTCTTAATGTTTGAGTGGACCTTGTCTAGTGTATTTCTCCCCCTGGTAACACATTTTATGTGTTGTTGGAATTTGGCGGTTACCATGACAACGATAAACTCTCGAGGGATATAAAAAGGCCTGCATTTAACTGTCAGGTACTCCAGATGAGAAGAACAGTGTCTGTCTATGATTTTGGCATTAGTGCTCCAGCTGTTATGGACGTAAATGCATAACCCCTCTCCCTTTGATTTACCGGAGTCTTTGTTTCTGTCCCAGCGAAATGCCGTGCGGCCTGTTAGCTCAGTCATTCAATGTGGCTTGACATAAAACATGGCTTTGCCAAGTCAGAATTGATGTGATGGGAACCAGATGTCTGGAGTGTTCAAAGCATTTAAATGTTACCTCACAAAAAGTTACTACATGAGTTGGTTGGTATTCTCCGTTAAGTCCATATGGGGGGCTGACTTTTTCGTTATTCACTCTCATAGCTGCATAACTTGCATATTAACCTCATAGTAGTTACTAAATAGTGTATAGTAGTCACTCTGTAATAAGTTTTAGGATTACAAACTCAATAATAACACAAAGGTTCACTTGAATTTACGGTTGAACATTAGGCCTACACTGGAATTAATCACAGAGCCAGAACTGTTACCAAGCTACATTTTGTCCTTATTTATTCATATATGTTTTTATTTAGAAATTAATTAATTTATTTTCCATTTCCGTTCTAGTTCGCATTCCCTTAGACAGAGTAAAAGCAGAATGGGAGAAAACAAACGGACCTTACCACATCCAGAGACTGGCAGATCACTACGGAATCTACCGGGACCTCTTCCCCATGGCCTATTTTGTGCCGAGAGTCATGCTGAGGGTGACGTATGGAGATGACAACAGTGCTGCGGTGCATTGCGGCAATCATTTATCACCTACTCAGGTTAGACATGAGCAGAAAACTGTTTCACGCTTGGTATAGTTTGAAAGTAAATAGGTTTGTTTGTTCTCTCCCTTACTATTGACTTTTGCTTTCCAGGCTTCAGTAGCACCTCACGTAAGCTTTGAGGCAGAAGAGAACTCTCTCTGGACGTTGCTTCTAACAAGCCCAGGTACACAAACTAACTTGAATATTGAGTTGTCAGCATCCAGTTTGGATACAGCACAAAAATAAGCTTTCATATAGTAGTAGCTGCATGAATGCATCCATTAAAATGGGAAATATATGTATCTACTGTATTCCTGAGAGTTAAACTTAGAGGTCATCTTGGAGCAGTCATGCTTCTTTTATCGGTACCAGACAGACTTTATCTTAAGGATGTTGGGCATGGCATGAAGTTTAGTTAATAACTTAAATACAGCGTGTCTCACTGCTTGTGTATTACCTGAACTTTCAGTTGAACAGTTTTGATTGCCTGCCTTTTTGGTTGGATGTTCATTTGTGTAGGAAGGCAGTTTTGTTGTCAGTTTTAAGTTACACCACAAGATGGCGATCTAAGCTCCGTGAAGAAAACAACAAAAAAAGCTGTGTTGGTCCAAACAACAAACAGATTTCCCAGATCTGTTGTGGTTTGTTTTCCAGATGAGCATTTGCAGGATGGTGAGCAGGAATACGTTCATTGGTTGGTGTAAGTATTCCTGCTTTAATTCATTTTCCTCTGGCTGTTTGAGAAAAAATGATGACACCACAGCACTCAGTGATACCTGTCTGTTATTTCATGTGTGAGTGAATGAATGAATAAACAAAGTCCATTGTTTTTCACAGGGGTAATATCTCTGGAAATGCTGTACATTCCGGGGATGAAGTCTGTCATTATATCGCACCGTTTCCGTCCAAGGGAACAGGCTTCCAAAGATATGTTTTCGTTCTCTTCAAGCAGGAGGCACATGTTGACTACAGCAATGATGTCAGACCCTCTCCCTGGTGAGATGGTGCTTATCTAATGACCTTTTATAGATTGCTCTTTTTTGTGTCATGGGTATTTCCACTCTTTGGTCTGAGTGAATCTATTAAATACAGCTTTTCTAGCTTTAGTTTTTGATTATTATTCCAGTGTGTATCCAATTAAAAAACTGGTTCTATGTACCCAGTGCAGAACTGGTTCTGCTTTTGAGTCTTAGTTCCTCTCACTGTTTCTTCCTTCTTGCCATTTTCACCCTCAGCTTGCTCATCAGCTTGCACCTGGATTAAAATTGCTCTGTGACAATGTCTGTTGTAGAAATAAAAGCTTAAATTAGAATAAACTGAAATAATTGTAAGCAACCCCCCTGCTTAAAGCATGATCTATTAATGCAGTTCATATATGACCACATTGATGAGCATTTGTGCTTCAGGTACACCATTATCAAACGATCTCTTCAGTTTCTTGACCGTGTTTTGTTTGTGTTTGTGTTTACTCATGCAGTTATTGTCTGAAGCAGCGAAGCTTTAAGACAGTGGAATTTTACAAGAAACACGAGGGGCTAATCACTCCCGCCGGGCTGGCATTCTTTCAGAGCCAATGGGACGAGTCGGTCACCAGCACCTTCCACACACTGCTGAGTGAGTCTCACACACACTTACAGCGTCAAAGTTACATAACAAATGGTTAGTTAAATGTCCAGTTAAACACTTTCATACATATAATTTTCTCAGTTGCATAAAAACTTTGAAAAATCTTCCAGTGACGATGCCGCTACAGTCACATTTACAAAATGTACTACCTGGATTAGCCTGACAGAGAAGTGTAAGAGTTACTTACAGAGGGCTAGAAAATCAGAAAAATGAATAAAATGCAGGTTTGTTAGTAATTTATAGGAATCTAGTGTCATCCACAGTATCAGTCAAATGTAAACACGTATTCAATGTCAGTATATTTTAATGTGTGGTTGGGATAGTGTAGTGGTTAACATCCCTGCCTTCCACCCTGTAGACTGGGGTTCAATCCCCACCTGGGCAAACACCCTACACTATACCAATAAGAGTCCTTGGGCAAGACTCCTAACACCGCCTTGGCCTACCTATGTAAAAATGATCAAATTGTAAGTCGCTCTGGATAAGAGCGTCAGCCAAATGCCGTAAATGTAAATGTAATGTTATTAATTTTTAAAGCAAATCTCCTCTGATACTTATGGTTTTTAAATTGTTGTGTGACCCCACATACTGTCCTTAAAGACAGCAGGTCCATTTCTTAATTTCGTAAATGTTTCACTGTATACTTTCCAAAATGTTAATCATTTTTCACATTTCTTTGAGACGGATTTTTTCAGATATTTGTAGATTAGTGAAAATTGCACACCACACAGAATAATTGCATACCGCACAGCATAAGAGTGCTTAGTATGTTGCTGTTGATTGAAAGGCTAAGACAGACCCAGTATCCAGAATGCTACAGTGACGCATGCAGTAACACATCAATAAAACATTTATATTACATTACATAACACTAATTCCCATTCCAGTCTTGAACCACTAAAACTCCCGTCTCGGAGGCTAATAGCACTGAATGGTTCGTTTTCCGTTTTTAACTAGGCTAAGGAAATTGTTTAAATACAATGTTTGCCATTTAACACAAATTGAGTACAATAAATAAATAAACGATGAAAAGATGTAATCAAATTGATTTGCGCAGGACTTCTTTAGTTTGTTCTCAGAGTAAACATTAAGCACAAAAGAGTTATTGTTGTTGTTTAATAGAGACACAAGTCAGATTTTGTATATTCACACCTGACTAGCGTTTGACTAGATAGTATTGATTGTCTGAATGCCTTTCTTGTGCTGCTCTCTATTTTCATTGTCCTGGTTGGTATCTTTAGTGTCAGTGTGGGTTTGCAGAGGTGAAAACATGTAGACATGTAGATTTTTTCAGTATGGACTGGAACTGGAACTGGAACTGTCCTTTTCCCAACACAGATTTGGCCTATAAAGACAGATGTTGCAGTTACTTACATGCTTTAGGCCCAATATGTAATGCAGCACAAACATCTGATTTCTTGCCATAGTTTTTGATTGAATATAGTTTTATTATCTGTCCCAGAATTTGAGTTACCAGCACAGAGATTAGCTACTGTAGACCAGTAGGATAAGCCACTGTTATTGCTTGTTTTAGTGGAGTGCAGAATTATCTGTATTTCTAAATCAGCCCCAGTTACATAAAACCGCAGCTTGTTATCACAGATTAGCGTTTAAATGCAGTCCCACTCTGTTGTGGAATGTGTGTGGGTGTCTTACATGATTGTGCCCAAAATGTTTCCAAACCTCTCATCTATGCAGATGACAGAGGATGAAGCCGGAAGTCTGTATTTCCATAAGCTTTTGAAAAGTAATGGCTATAAGACAAAGAACATAATGGGCCTCATTCACCTGCCGTTCTTAAGAGGATATCAAGAGAATTTATTAAGAGAATTTTCATAAGAATTCTGACATTCATTCAAGATCAATTCTTAGGGAAGAACAAGACTCTATGCACACGCAAGAGCACACAAGTGCGAGCAGTTCTGCAGTTTAGAGGCACACCATGAATCTGGTGTAGACTTTTTCTTAGGACTTTGTCAAGGACAAAACTTTTTTTTACTTTTTTTTACTAAAACTTACTTTTTTTGTCAATAATTGTGGTTTTCTGCACCTTGGAATCAAGTACATTTACTGCAGTTTACTTACATGAACAGTATTGTTAAAATGTGTCCCAGCACATTCTATAAGCTGAAATTAAATGGAGAGAGTGGCTAAAATAATGTTCCTCTCCACAGATATGAGAGAGCCGGTGTTTGAATACGACAGACCTCCTGTGTACCACCCACCCCAGCGCAAATACCCTCATGGACAACCACTCCGATACATGGACCGCTACAGAGGTGGAAAAGAACACACCTATGGGATTTATTAACCTCACAATCCATAAGTTAGAAAGTTTCAAGAACTGCAGTTTAAAAATGTATTAAAAGATAGAGAGAAAACCAACTCCTACCCATCTGACCAAAACCTGGTACACTGTCCCATCAGATACACAGCACTTAAAGCTTTCGTCTTTGAGAGAGAGAGAGAGAGAGCAGAAAATCAGACTCTGCTCAGCTCTTCCACAGGTGTTTCTGTGCATCCTTCCACTGTGAGAGGAAAACACTGTGGGTCTGAAAGGATGTGTAGCTGCCAAGAGGCCCTGAGAAAAAGAAACAGATGGGAAAAGTGGAAAATTTGCATTTCCTGGTGTTCTCAGAACAATTGACTGTTCACTCCAGTGTCCAGACCTCCGCATCAAGTGTGTTTAGGATTGCTCGGCTTGTCAGAAGCAGAAAATGCAACCAGCTTCTAAAACTGAGCTTTGCAGGTATGGAAAAATATCCCAGCAGGTTTCTTTGAAAGCAAGTCTCCCAAAAAGAATAGTGGCTATAATAAAAGCAAAGAGTGGACACAGTGAGTACTGAAAACTTGGAAAAGTTGTGTTTTTTCCCCCCATGAATAACTTCTACTTAATGGTCCTTTTGACCAGATATAAAATAAATGAAGGGTGGTCTCTGACTTCGGCACAGTACTTTGATTATGCAACTGCGGAGCCCTTGATGTGTAATGTCATCTGATATGTTCTGAAATCACAGCCCTTTCAGATGTTATCAGTGCTTATTTTCCTGTCAGTCTTCTTTGATGATCTTCAGACAGTAGAAGATTTAGGTTAGATATCCTGATCTGTCTTTAAAGCTAATTGGAGACTAACAGGAAGAAGCATTAGTAAGTGCCTCTGTGGTTATGAGGAAGTAAATGTGTTGCGTCTGTGTGTGTGTGTGTGTGTGTGTGTGTGTGTGTGTGTGTGTGTGTTCATTTTGTGTTTGATGAATGATCTCAAGAAAAAAGAGGATGTATGGTCTTGTATTCTGGGCACTACTAGCTGTGCTCTTGGTCCAGTTCCACCACCACTCACATCACCGTCTTGCTGGAAAGCTTAAGCGATGCGTGAATTGAATTGAACCAAATGAGGGGAAGTTTTAATGTAATTTAATCATGTAATTAGTGTCCCCCTGCCCCCCCTGCACTTTTGATGTCTTCCTCTCACTCCATTGTATTACAAGATGAGTGCTTTTAGCTTCATTTTAGAACCTTTGGTTTATTCTGTCGTTCTGTAAATTCAGTTCAGTTCAATTTAAAGAAGCCCTGTTTGCATGACCATATGAAATTACAGTGCTGCTAAAGCTTTGAAAACTCTTTCATACATTACTCTCCCTGTTCATGGAAAGACGTTCGTTTATTGAGTGCAAAACACTTTTGTTGTCACACACATACACAGAATCTCAGGCAACGGCTGTATTTCCTTATCATGCCACAAGATGCCACAAGATGCTACTGATGCTTACGAGTGAGCTCTGGTGTTGCACCGTGTGGAGGAGCGTTGGCTCAGTGCCATTGGTGAAACTTTCCCTGGGTACTTCCAGCTGGGAGAGTCCAGGCTGGGAGAGTCCACTCATTTTATTAATTTATACTGCTAATGTCCCAGACAAATGTGTTTACAGGTCCTGAAAAAGGACATGTTCTGAAAAAAGGGATGATTAATTAATTAACCTTAATCTGGGTATTATAATCTGGTGCCCTTGCCCAGTTCCATCACTCACAGTACTTCCTTCCTGAATGGCATCAGAATGTATTGGACCAACATTCATTTTGAGTATTAGTTTGACAAAAAGTTTAACTCACATAGTGATACTTGATGCGCACACACAAAAAACAAAATACTGTTGATTTTTCATTTTTCTACTCCATTGGAATTGAGCAGCTGTTCTTAACATTCTGTACAAATTTTACGAGCAGTGGACTTGTAGAAGTGCTCCAACGTTGTTTGGAATAGAACCTCTTTACAGTGACTTACACTAAAAGGTAAGAATGTTGATGTCTTTTCTAGTCAAGTTACCATTTGGAAGATATTTTCCTTTGGGCAATGACAATAGTCTCTCCCCTTATCCCAAACGGAGTTGAACAGTTAAGGCTTTTGTTGTCTAGAGTTGCTTCTTTAATTTTATCACCCAAAACGTCCTCCATGGCCTGTTGGCTACATTAGCCTCATAGCTCCAGTGCAAAACTAGTAAAAGTCAAATGCCAAACATGTCTTTGCTATTTGACTGTGCTTGGAGTAAAGGAAAGAATAGAATAGAATAGAATTCAACTTTATTGTCATTGCATATGTCGCAGGTACAAAGCAACGAAATGCAGTTTGCATCCATCCAGAAGTGCTTAGCAGAAATATAAATGTGTTACAATGTACAGTAAATATAGTATATACAGGTTACAAAAAATATGAGGGGGTATGAACATGAAGGGGGTTATACAGGTTATAAACAAGAATGTACAGGTTATAAATATGAAGGGGGAAATTATAAAGTACTATGAACTATGAATAAATATGAGGGGTTATAAAGTACTATGAACAGGTTATAAATATGAAGGGGGATAAGTATGTACTTATGAACAGGTAGAGTATTTACACAGTATATACAATAATGGGCAGTGTATAGAACAGGTGTAAGTGCCAGGAAGTGGTGTTGAGTGGTGTGTAAGTCTGTGTGTTATTGGTACAGTGTTATCTGAGTGTTAGGGTACAGTCCATTGTTATTTGTTAGGTATCAGGAGGGAGAGTTCAGGAGTGTGACAGCTGTTGGAAAGAAGCTGTTCCGGTACCTGGTGGTCTTAGTCCGGAGGCTCCTGTAGCGCCTCCCAGAGGGCAGGGGGGTGAAGAGTGTGTGTGCTGGGTGACTGGGTTCTTTGATGATTTTCCCAGCCCTCTTCAGACACCGCTTCCTGTAGATGTCCTCTATGGCAGGAAGTGGTGCACCGATGATGCGCTGGGCAGCTTTCACCACCCTCTGCAGTGCCTTCCGGTCTGAGGCAGAGCAGCTCCCGTACCATACTGTGATGCAGTTGGACAGGATGCTCTCAATGGTGCAGCGATAGAAGTTCACCAGGATGTCTGAGGGCAGGTGGTTCACCGTGATGTCATCTGCAAACTTAATGATGGTATTGGAACCATCGACAGGCTTGCAGTCATGGGTGAAGAGGGAGTAGAGAAAGGGACTCATTACACAGCCTTGTGGTACACCGGTGTTTATGGTGATGGTGGATGAGCAGTTTTGTGATGAGTTTTGAGCGGATGATTGTGTTGAATGCTGAACTGAAGTTCAGGGCCTTCAGCGGGAGACGAACATCCCGGTTCATCCAAGGCTTTTGGTTGGGGTACATGGTGATCTGTTTCTGAGTGGTGACACTGTCTATAGTGGTGGAGATGTGGTCCAGTGCAGATGAGGCGTACTGATCCAAGTCTGTGTGAGTGAACATATTCCAATCAGTGTTTTTAAACCGGTCCTGGAGCACGGCGTCTGTCCCCTCTGGCCACACTTTTATTGTCCTCACAGTGGGTTTCACACGTTGGATGAGTGGTGGGTATCGAGGTGTGAGGAAAAGGGAGAGATGGTCAGATTGTCCAATGTGGGGGAGGGGTGTTGCTTTGTATGCCCCAGGCAGGTTGGAATAAACATGGTCCAAAGTCTTGTCCCCTCTGGTGTGGCAGGAGACATGTTGGTGGAATCTGGGGAGGACTGTTTTCAGGTTGGAGTGGTTGAAGTCACCAGCAAATATAAAAATAAAAATAAAAGCAGCCTCAGGGTGTTTGGTCTGGTGTTTGCTAATGGCTGCATAAAGTTCTTTCATAGCCAGCTTAGCATTAGCGTCCGGGGGTACATATGCTACAGTGATTATGATGCAGTTTATTTCTCTTGGGAGATAATGAGGTCTGCATTTGGCTGAATTTTCACAGGAATTTATTAACTGTGGGCAGTTCCAGACTTCCTTTCCTCACTCCCATACCTACACAACTTGTATATGAATCTGTAAAAGGCACCTGGCCAGTTTCCCAGACAGGAATTAGGCCTTATTCTGCGCTAAACTGCAGTGCCAATGATAAGTCACCAATAGGCTTAGCCTTAACCCTCCTATTACCTTTGGGTGAAATTTGATTGAACCTGATTTAAACATAAAATTAACATGATTTTCAAATTTTGGATGCATCAGTTTTCGTTGAGGTCAGTTTGACAGGACAGGACAGGAGGCATAATCTGGGCCTGTGAAACTGGCCCATTGACTCATAAGCCTTATGATTTGGGCCAGTCTGACAAAGCAGGTCTGCATGAAAAAATTCCCTATTAATGTTACTTCTAGACATACAGTACTATGTGAAAGTTTTAGGCATCTAAGCAATTTTTAAAATAATTTACCTCAGCAGTGAGTTTATCACAATATACATTAGAATAAAGTCATATTCATAATTCAAATAAACATAAAAACAATCAAAAGTAACAAGAATTTCTCAGGTCCATATTTTTCCTTGGTACCATCACAGCCACCACAGAGACTTGTTAATATCATCAAGTATGTATGTGTGTGTGTGTGTGTGTGTGTGTGTATATATTCTATAGATTTTGTTTATTCAAATACAAAAACACTTTTCTCAGCAAATGAACACAAGACTTTCTAAGACGTTTGCACAGTACTTTACATAGTTTCCACTTTTTACATTCCAGTTTTTCTCCTGCTGTGAAGTATTCAGCAGTTTATACTGTTCAACTTTCGTTCTTCAGTTAGCTGCATCACACATCACCACTCACAGCAGTTTCCCACATTAACCCAGCTCGAATTTAGCTAATCAAGCTTTTCAGTTACTGTTTGCTAATGGGTTTTAACTGAAGATAAAAAGGAAAGCTTTATCAACTATCCATTTCATTGTAATGGCAGGAGAAAAAAGTTAACGTCATTTAGAGAAAACATCCAGTTGAACTCTGAAATGTGTGGATCTGAGAACATGTTGGTGACCTTGGACAATTTATGTGCTGGAAAATCCAGACCTTTTTTGTTCCTGTGATAACAGCGCAGAGGAAAAGGGGAAAAAAGTGTTCACTAGGGAACAGAAAACAAAATCAGACAGGAGACATCCTGCCCTTGGCGTTCATCCTGTACCCAATTATGGAAATTTTAAGCAGTCCCTCATGTTCCAAAGCCAGGGACAGAAGCCAGATTGACTTTCCTGGGTTTTCCATGCATTACCTATTCAGCCAGTTGATGTCATATGGAAGATGGAATATATGGTTTTTTATATTTGACCTAGATTTTCTCATTTGCATTGCCTGATGCTACTGAATACAATTCTTCACATCAGATGATGTGACGACAACACCAATATCCCTCAGCGATTGAAAAGAAAAAGACCTGAGGAATATTTCTTTACTCTGTCGTAACTCCCCTTTTCAGTGCACCACAGAGAAGGATGGGTTTGTTTTAAGTCGTGGTTCCCTCAGTGCTTCTTTAAGGGTTTTTCCTTTTGTGCTTTGGTTGCTTTTACCATTTCGTCCTCAGTTTCTTACGGAGTTTCTCTATTTGAGCCTTGGTTCATCTCAGTGTTTCATTCTCATGCTCATGGGGAGTTATGCCACTGTTGCCCTTGACTTGTTTAAGGGTTCAGATGCGAATCTGCTTTAAGACAGCATCTGTTCTAAAAAGGTTTTACTATATGTGGAAAGCTTGTTTGCAAGTCCTTTGGGCTCCAATCCAAGGCTTCTTTTGCCCTGAAGTATGATAACAAGTAATAACAACTTGCAAGCTTTCTTTCTGTAGCAGGTTTATTACTGTTACACCTTGAAAAACAAAAGGTGCACATTTCAACCGTTGTTCAGTTATTTATTATTTTTAGGTATTTGTTTGTTTGTTTGTTTGTTTGTTACAGTTCGTGTACGTCTGTCCTGGTTAATGACCTCCCTGTTTCTGTTGGCCTGTTGGCTTTTTATTGCGTTAATTCACTGCAGTGGTGGAAAGAACCGGCCCCTGAAAGACGGCCCCGTCTGCATTAGGCAAGTAAGCCCTAAAAGACTAATTTCAATAATATTCACTGCAATCACTCCAGAGAACACGTCTCTTTGTTATAATACCACTGACAGTTGACTGTGGAATATTTAGGAGGGAGGAAATTTCACGACTGAAAGGACCGGCCGTTTTTGGTCCGTTCATGAAGAGGAACCAGAGAGTGGATCACCTGTCCTGTGGAAAGCCTCAGTTGCAGCGGGAGCGCTCGGTGCAGGAAGACAGAACGACTCTCTTAATCAATCAAAGAGTTTATTAAGTCTTCTGCACAAAGAAAGAAGGGCACTCCTTCTTTTATACAAACACGTCCTGCCCTGTTACGTACAAGCAAACAGGGTGGACCCAAATAAGTTGTCTAACAGTCATGAAATGCTAAGCTGACACTCACGGACCACCGGAACTGCCCAAACGAGGGGGGCTTCTGCTCTGTGTACGATAATCTTACCTACGAAAGAGAACAAATGGTTCTGGACAGAATGTTGTCCCGATAAGAGGAGCAAGTTGTTTGTGCAAAACTGCCAAGGACAGTAGCTATGCTTGCTGCAAAGTCTGCTTAGAGCAGAGTTGGAGCAGAGTTAACCCTTTCATTCCCCTCTTTTATGCCTCACAAACTGGTGAGGCATAACAGGGCGAGTCACAGTGGTGCGTGAGTACACACATACATATGGTTGGTGCTGGAGATGAGAGGCTGGTATACGGGCCGCGGGGGTCGCATCGCAGAGGCCAGTGCGTAGACCCTTTCCATGAGGCATCTGAAAAAAACAAGGACCCAAACACAGCAACAGCAAAACCATACAGATAATGGGGACAGCCATGGCAAAATAAGGAGTAAGTAGTTAATAAGCAGTTAGTAAGGAGTTAGTAAGGAGTTAGTAAGGACATATTTAAGAATGTACTGCAAACATGTAGCAAGATCTGTAGTGTTGCGAGTTTTAGAACAAAAATCCTGCGATAAAGAAAGAGAATAATTAATGTGAGGGTAATCATAATGAGTAACATTCAAACAGTCAGGAGACAGACAGATGTGTGCTACAGCCTGCAGAGTAGCAGAGATCCTGAGGGGCCGTGACCATGGAGTGCTTGTTCACACTGGAGGGCATCAGGTGACACACGTAGCAGGAGTCATTGGTGTACTGCCTGGCTGTCCAGTTAGCATACTGCCAGAAAACGTTATCCATGGGGGATCCGCCAGCACGTTCCACCAGGCACAGGATTAATATTAGCTGCAACATACTTCTGTAACACAGGACAGGTTAGAGATAGGAAACAAAAATATTTAGACGTCTAACATGTATATACATCACTGCGGGGCTGACTGACATCTGGAGGCATGAATCCACTGTGGAAAAAGATCGGTTAATACCCCCGTGCGTGTGACAGCGAGTACAGTAGTGGGTTCAGAGAAAGGGGAGTCTGAAAAACCCTTTCTCTCAAATTTCTTGACCAATACCTGATCGCCCGGCTTAAAAGCATGGGTTGAGACCTTGGGAGGGTCTGTGATAGTTTGATTGACCCTCTCCCAGTATTGATTCAGAACAGTTAACAACCCTGCGGTGTACTCGCTGCGACGCACATCCAAGTCCGCCGTTCCCCCCAGAGCCGATTTCTGACGCCATGGGAGGGGGAACGGACGTCCCATGACAATTTCATGCGGCGACAGACCACCCAGAGTGTCTGTGCGCGCCATCCGCAGTTTGGCCAAAACTACAGGTAAAACCTTCACCCAATTAGTAGTGTTCTGCGTCTGCATGGCCTTTCATAACCGCCCTTTTATAGTCCGATTAACCCTTTCGACCATACCCGAGGATTGAGGGTGATAGGGGATGTGGAAAGCCCAGTCTATGCTCAGGTGCTTCGCGAGCATCTGTGTGACTTTGGAGGTGAACGGTGTGCTTTTGTCAGAGTCTATTCCTAAGAGGACACCGTAACGCGGTATGATTTCTTGGCATAGTTTTGTCAGAACTGTATTTGCATTTTCTTTATTGCATGGGAACGCCTCTGTCCAACCAAAAATTTATCTACTAAGACCAGTAAATATTTGTACGGCCCTACAGTCGTCATGTGTGTGAAATCGATTTGCCATTCTTGAAAAGGTGTTTCCGGTTTAGGAAGAACTTGGTGCGGTCCGGCCGGTTTTGGGTTATTCTGTGCACATGTAAGACAACGGTCTAATATGCGATCAACAGCAGAGTTCAAATTGTGAATGCAAAACAATTCGGACATGTCACGCTTTACCCCTCTTCGTTCCCGATGCGAAATACCATGAAAATCGGGAACGAGGAACAGAACACAATGTGCGGGCGTCGCGCAGCGGTTTGCCGGCTGGATCGTAGCCCGATGACAGCCAATGCTTGATATCAGAGTCGGAGGCGGTGGCCTGAATACAGTCAAGATCACGACCAGGAAGTAAGTCAACCGTGAGTGCAGCACAGGAGAAGGAAGCCGAATTCATAAAAGGGCAAGTGGGGCCATGAAGAGCTCCGCGTTTTGCGGCAGAGTCGGCGGTATTGTTACCAACAGAGTCAGGGTCACTACTACGCTGGTGAGCGCGAACTTTAACAACGGCCAGTCGGGAGGGCAGGAAGCTAGCCCTGATCAGGTCCTCGATAAGCGACGCATGGGAAATGGGTTTGTTATCAGTAGTAACGAAACCGCGTTGATGCCAGATTCCCCCAAAATCATGAACTACGGCGAAAGCGTAACGGCTGTCCGTGTATATAGTGACATCTTGGTCTTGAGCCATCCGATGATGGCTTGGAACATGATCCATCAACATAAAATGCTAGGCCAAAAGGCAACGGGGTGGAAGACACGTCAGGGCGAATAGAAGTTTCACCGGCCAGACGGGTCTCGCAGTCATGCACGTCTAGAGTGGGACTGGAGGCGTCGTGTGGTAACAGAAGTAAATGCATTAAAGCGGAAGAGACAGTATCTAGTGAGGAGTGCGGACGCACAGTGAGGTTTTCGGTGTTCAACAAAATGTTTTCATAGCCTGCACGCCGCTGAGCAGACAAGTGCTGTGTAGAACAGTTATTTAGGAGCTGACAGACCTGATGAGAGGTGTGTAAGGTCAAGTCATGACCTAAAACGATTTTTTCAGCATCCTGTACCATTAGTGCACACGCCGCGACCGCTCGGAGACAGGACGGAAGGCCTCGGGCCGTAACGTCCAATGTTTTAGAATAATATGCGCAAGGGCGCAAACCTCCCCCGTGGGGCTGAGCCAGAACCGCAGCAGCAGTGCCCCCTGACTCCGACACCCACAGGTGAAATGGCAGAGCGTAGTTGGGCAGGCCCAAGGCTGGTGCAGACTGCAGTGAGGACAGTAGAGCAGAATATGCACAGTTCATGGCTGTAGTCCATGTGAGGCGATGAGTCATGGCCTGTTCGTGAGTGAAGGAGGCACGCAGTGTTTTGTCATGCGCGGAGCAGTCAGGAATCCACTGTCTGCAGTAATTGATGAGGCCGAGGAAAGACATCATAGCCTGCTTGGTGGCGGGCTTGGGAAGCTGCGTGATGCATGACACTCGGTCAGCGGAGAGGAGGCGTTGACCTTGAGATAGTTCATGACCCAGATATTGGACCCGGGGTAGGCAGAACTGCAGTTTCTTTAGTGAAACCTTGAAGCCCAGGGTAGCCAAGCGCATGAGGACCAGTTTAGATGCCTCAGTGCACGTGGAGCTGTCAGGGGCCGAAATCAGAAGGTCATCTGCATACTGCAGGAGCACAGCACCCCCGGGGAGGGAAAGGTCAGAAATGAGGTCTCGGAGCGACGCGGCGAACGCCGCAGGCGAGTCGCAGAAACCTTGCGGCAAACGAGACCACGTGTATTGGCGTTGGCGATGAGTAAAACCGAAAAAATCGGCTGGGTGTCAGGTTCAACAGGAATGCTGAAAAAAGCAGAACTAACGTCTAAAACAGTAAAAAATGCGTGTTGACACGGAATGGAGGTCAATATCGAAAAGACATCAGGCACAATTGGGGCGATAGGCACGATGGCGTCATTAAGGCGTCGAAAATCTTGAGTGAATCGCCAAGAACCGTCCGGCTTGGGGACTGGGTTAATCGGTGTGTTATACGCACTTTGACATGGGACGACCACACCTAGAGAAAGAAGTTTCTGTAGAATAGAGTCTATACCACACAGTTTGTGCTCGGGCAAAGGGTATTGTATAACATAAACAGGAGTGGGGCTTTTTAGAGTAGCCTCATATAGTTTACAATCAACCCTGCCAACATCATCCTTATGTGCAGCCCAAACAGTGTGTGGTATGGAACGCAGAGGCTCAGGAACCTCTGTGGCGTGTGAGACAGACAGCCGAGCAGACACAGGTGATTTAAAGGATTTATTGGCGATGTTGAGATCGCGATTGAAATCTCCCGTGGACACGGTCATGCGCGAACCAGAAAAGGACAGGGATAGACCAAGTTTACTCATTAAATCCCGCCCCATAAGGTTAAAGGGACAATCTGGCATGAACACGAAAGAATGAGTAAATCGCACTGCGTCGCATACAACCTGAAGTGGGGGCGTATACGGAGATGAGAAGGGCTGTCCTGTAATACCCACAGAGCTAGTGATTCTAGATGATAAAGGCCCCTCATAGCGAAGAGAGCGTGGCGCCGGTATCAATGAGAAAATTATAATCAACACCAGATACATTGAGAGACACAACAGGAAGGTCATGATTCAGATGGTTGGCAAGGTGAAGAGCACATTTTGGTAACAAAAAGTGCAGCTGTCCTGTTATTTATCTGTCTTTTCTTAAACCTAACTTGCCTGGCACTGCTGTGGATTGAAGTCCATATTTTAAAAAATACACAGTAGTGATCAGACAATGCAACATCCTTAATAGAGGCTGAAATGTTAAGACCCTTTGAGATAACCACATCCAAAGTGTGACCATGGCAATGTGTGCTTCCAGTCACATGCTGAGAAAGTTCAAAAGATTCAAGTACATCATAGAGTACTTTGGCGTAATTATCCATGTGATTATCAATATGAATGTTAAAATCACCAGCAATAACAAAATGATCAAATTCAGTAGAAATAAAAGATAACATATCTGTGAAGTCATCAATAAAATTAGCATTGTACCTTGGAGGTCTGTAGACAGTTACTAATAATATTCTTTGTGCCCGCTTTAAAATCGCATCTAAAAATTCAAAAGATGTGAAATCACCAAGTGGTAACTGCTTGCATTGGAAAGTATCATTAAACAGCATTGCTACACTTCCGCCTTTCTTGCCGGTGCGTGAAACGTTTAAAAAGTTAAAGTTTGGTGGAGCCGTCTCAGTTAACACAATATCAGCACTATATGAGTTTAATGTCTCTGTTAAAAGCGTGAAATCAAGCCTGTGAGTTGTAATTAAATCATTAATTATATAAAACTTATTTGTAAGAGATCTGATATTCAGTAGAACTAACTTAATAACCTGTGCATTTTGTTTCAAAGACTGTGAGTTACCTCCAACATACTGCAGGTTGGATGTATTCACAGTATCTGACCTAAACTCCTTGTTCTTTCTGCTTCTGATACGAACTGGAATGGGAAAGATAATTTGGACACAGGGTTCATGCTTGTTTTGAAAACATGTACCGCTGATATCATCACTGTAGCAGCACGGACCCAAAAGAGAGAATGCAGAAAGGCTGAGCGCAGATGGCGTAAAACCAAACTTCACACACATAAAGAGAGTTTCTTCAGTTCACCCCACACCTTTTTCACGTCATACCACGATTTATAGCTTTCATTCATGTAAGATAGGTCTCATCCAGGATCCCCTATGCCCTCATTAATCATGCGATGTGCGGAACCCAAATAGCCCACATCGAAAGTGCCCTCCCTGGGGTATGCGGGTATTTGCGGATTACCTTCGGTCCAACCAGCTAGGTTGGACAAACCCAAATTACATCTACGCATCCATGCAGCCGGTGTCTCTTCCGGCTCTGGTTGGAACGACGTGCCCAGTATGGAAAAATACAGTGAGAGCTGTACTGAGAGTTTCCACTATAGGACGTTCCCTGTCTCCCACTAAGCGCTTAGGTTTAAATGTACCCTCTCTACTCTCACTCTCGTACTCCCGCCCACCCGACAGGGCTGGGTCGGTTCGCTCTGAACACCCAGGTGATCTCGACAACCAGGTAGAGGTCCAAAAACGATTAATTGGACTTACCTGGGTGAAGAGAACACGTCGGAGGTCACCATTTGAAAGGACCGGCCGTTTTTGGTCCGTTCATGAAGAGGAACCAGAGAGTGGATCACCTGTCCCGTGGAAAGCCTCAGTGCAGTGAGCGCTCGGTGCAGGAAGACAGAACGACTCTCTTAATCAATCAAAGAGTTTATTAAGTCTTCTGCACAAAGAAAGAAGGGCACTCCTTCTTTTATACAAACACGTCCTGCCCTGTTGCGTACAAGCAAACAGGGTGGACCCAAATAAGTTGTCTAACAGTCATGAAATGCTAAGCTGACACTCACGGACCACCGGAACTGCCCAAACGAGGGGGGCTTCTGCTCTGTGTACGATAATCTTACCTACGAAAGAGAACAAATGGTTCTGGACAGAATGTTGTCCCGATAAGAGGAGCAAGTTGTTTGTGCAAAACTGCCAAGGACAGTAGCTATGCTTGCTGCAAAGTCTGCTTAGAGCAGAGTTGGAGCAGAGTTAACCCGACTGTACTTGCTGCACAGGTGGCAAGTTGAAGATCGCATCTGTGACACTTTACTAAATCTCAGAATGGAGAACAAAAGAAAATGAATGCATTGATATTTAGCATTTGACCACAGTCATAGTTTATCAAGGCTTATAACGTAAAATAATGCAACCATTTCCTGAACAGTGAATATGTTTTTAAGAGCTTTTAAACTCGAGCTATGGGAGTTTAAAACAGCGCCTCGTATAGGTCCATGGCGTCAGTGAGAACGAACAGCCAATGAGTTGCTCCGCTTGCCCATCAATCATCACTCTCTAGCAGTAATGCCCACCTCCTGCTGCCCAAAACCCATTTGCCGTAGAAAAAAGGAAACATATAGGTGAGCTTTCTATGGGTTGTAGTTGAAGGAAATTGAAGGAAAGTTCTGTGTTAGTGATTAGAAACTATTTCAACTTTTCATTTATAGCTGTTGAGCGCCATTTACTCCCACTCATTGAGGACTCACTCGTGGACGCCCTCTGCTGATTAGCAGTACTGTTTTTGATATAAAGGGGGAAATAGGAAGTGGCCAGGCTCCTCATAAACCAGCTCTGGCTCTGCCACTGCGCATGCATAGCCCTTCAGAATAAGAGTGCCTGTCAAAGAAGGAATATCAAAGAAACCAAGCAGCATAAAATTATCATGTGATTTTAACCAGACAGTATCATGTCAGAGACATGCCTGACACTGCATATTACTTCTAGAATCGCATGACGCTCATGAGAAACACAAACACCTTACTACTCTTAAAACCAAAAAGGTTTACTACAAATAAATAAGCACCAAACCAAATATTTAAGCTACTTTACGACGAATTTAGAAATAATAGCATCTGCAAATCCATTGTTTCACCACAGATAACAGCTGCATACTTTACACATTAGTCTAAAAAGAGGTGAGGCATGAAAATACATACCAGCACTCACAACACTCAGACAACAATACCAGGTGTAAATATTATGTATGCGTTTATAATACAGTATACATATGCATAACACTATCAAAGAGCAAACCTGCTGTAAGGACATTGAGCTCTTAGCCGTGAGCATGAGACCCCTGTGCTTGCCCAGGGAATATTCGCATGTAATCGCGGTAACTACGTATGTCCCCCCCTCCGCCAACGCTGAGACTGCCTGTGAGATCCTGCACTCATCTGTGAGCAGACTGCAGACACAGCACCCTCAAGCCCTCCTTCTCATCTCCGGTGACTTCAACCACGCTTCTCCGTCCTCCACTCTGCCCACCTTCATCCAGTATGTAACCTGCCACACCAGAGACAATAAAATCCTGGACCTGTTTTATGCCAACACAAAGGAGGCATATTGGTCATCACCCCTCCCTCCCCTGGGAAGGTCTGATCACAACCTGGATCATCTCCTGCCTGTGTACAAACCTCTTGTACTGAGCTGATGAGGAAGATCTGGGAGGGGAAAGCTAGCTACAGGAGGAAGGTGGAGGAACAGCTACAACAGAATAATGTCAGCGGAGTCTGGAAAGGCCTTAAAGCAATCTCCAGCCACAAGAAGTCGGACTATCAAGGGGTAGGGGACCAAAAGTGGGTGAACGATCTCAATCTGTTTTTCAACAGGTTTGATCACTCACCCGCCCCTCCCACTACACAGACATCTCTGCTGAAACCCTCCTGTCTGGCACTTCCAGCATGCTGCTCTACCCCCTCTCTCACACCCACCCCAGCCCAACAACTTTCAGCTCACACTGGTTCTTCTGCTGGTTGTCGTAAAACCCCGTTCACACATTTCAACACTCAGCCCCCCGCCCTGTTCCAGTCTGACCTTCACAATGGCCCAGGTGAGAAATGAGCTCAGGAAGAGGAAGGCTACAGGGCCGGATGGCATCAGTGCCAGGCTCCTCAAGTCCTGCGCAGATCAGCTGTGTGGGATAGTGGAGCACATTTTCAACACAAGCCTGGCATCGGGGTGGATGACGCCCTCATCTACCTGCAGCATGGAGCTCTTTCTCACCTGGAGAAGCCTGGGGGCACTGTGTGAATCATGTTCTTTGATTTCTCCAGTGCTTTCAACACCATACAGCCTGGGCTCCTGAAGGACAAGCTGGAACAGGCAGGGGTGGGCCATCACCTAACACACTGGATCCTGGACTACCTCACCAACCATCCACAGTATGTGAGAACAAGGGATTGTGTGTCCGACATGGTGGTCTGTAACACAGGGGCCCCACAGGGGACGGTGTTAGCCCCGTTCCTCTTCACCCTGCACACTGCAGACTTCATGTACAACTCACCAAACTGCCACCTACAGAAGTTCTCTGATGACTCCGCGATCGTCGGCCGCATCACAAATGAGGACAACGGAGAGTACAGAGAACTGATTCAGGACTTTGTGGACTGGTGTCTGCGGAATCACCTACAGATCAATGCAGGGAAGACCAAAGAACTGGTGGTGGATTTCCGCAGGCACACACATCCCCCTCCAGCAGTGAACATCCAGGGAACGGACATTGAAAGAGTGGACTCCTATAAGTACCTGGGTGTGCACCTTAACTATAAACTGGACTGGTCAGACAACACTGCTGCACAGGAAAGGACAGAGCAGACTCTACCTGCTCAGGAGACTGAGGTCATTTGGAGTGCAGGGGCCATTCCTGAGGACCTTTTTTGACACAGTGGTGGCATCAGCTATCCTCTATGGAGTGGCAGCATCTCCACTGCAGACAGTAAGAAACTGGACAAACTGATCAGGAGGGCCGGCTCGGTCCTAGGGACTCCTCTAGACCCAGTGCAGGCGGTGGGAGAAAGGAGGATGCTGAACAAGCTAGCATCCATGCTGGAGAACTACTCCCACCCCATGCATGAGACTCTGGCAGCACTGGGCTGCACCGGCTCCTGCACCGGCTCCTTCACCCCAAGTGTGTGAAGGAGCGCTATTGCAGGTCCTTTCTTCCTGCTGCTGAGAGACTGTTCAACCAGCACTGCTCTCAGTGGACCACACACACACAATATACACACATACAGAATGCGAACATTCTTCATTGTGCAATATGTTAAGTGCAATACAGATTCTCTTATTTTATTTTATTATTATCCTTATTTTCCTGTAAATAGTCCAGAGATTTAGCTTGAATTTTTATTATTTATAATGTTGATAAGGTTTATACTGTTTCTCATTTCTATTACTGAGTGCCTTACTCCTGTTACTCTGATGCTGCCGTAATACGTGAATTTCCCAGCTGTGGGACTAATAAAAGATTATCTTATCTTATCTTATCTTATCTTATCTTATCTTATCTTATCTTATCTTATCTTATTTACTGGCGAAGAAAATAATAGCAGTAATTTCTAACTGAGGAAACAGTTGAAGTGTTACATTTCAAACTGCTTTGTTTACATTACAAAAACATTTAGATATAGGATTCTTTTTAAAGAATAACGTATAATAGGAAACACATTTTCATTTTTCTGAAGGTGGTATGTTTCAGAATAACTGGGGCATGTATTAAGATAATTCACAGTTCAAATTAAATCAAATGCCTATTTTCAGTAAATAACCTAGTTTACAGTTTATTAAACATACAACAGTTTATGTTTATGTTGTAACAGTTTAACATTGCAGTACGACATAGGTTATCATAAATTTCATGAACAGAATGAAACTAACAGCTTCTAGCACTGAGTAAAGCCTTTATTACCTTCATCTTCATTCATTAGTACATGTCTTAGTAATTTAGTCTCGTGGTTGTTAATATATGACTTATTTGTTCCTGATTAATGACTCATTATTTTCTGATTAGTTATTCATTAATAAATGCCTTAATTACTGACAGGTCATGTACCCTTAACGTAACATGTTACCCAAAAGGGTATGCTGTCACAGAACCTGAGCAGGGCTTAAGATTAGCTTCCTTTATGAAACCAAAGTTGATCAAACTAGGCCAGGATTATCGAAAACAGCCTGGTTTATTGAATTAACTCACTTTGTGGATGACCGAAGTCATGTTTTCAAGCCCTAGATCATATAGGCAAGTAAACATCTGGTTAGCTTCTGTATTTTAGTTTGACTGGTCACATGATGTGCCCTCCTGATGAATGTTTGCATCAGTTTTCTGACTAAATGAAAAAATGCAATTCCTAGGCTAGGCAATTCCTAGCATCACACATTGTCCAGAAAGTCTTGTACCAGTGCTGACAGCGAGCGACGCTGTGAGTGTTTTAAACTATACACAGCAGAGAAGTGATGAGCCTTACCCGAAAATGTTATGCCTAGTTTTCCCATGGAGTGGGCCGATAATAGCATAGTCCTCGGAATATTGACCCTTTCACGGATGAGAAAATACAGAGTACAACAGTTGAATTAAAGCGTCCCATCAACTCATCATAAATGTCTGTCAAAAAGCACAAGGAAGTATATTAATCTGAGAAAAAGGTGTTTTTTTTTCTCAGATTGCTTTTAATTTCGTGGAAAAAGAGTAGTGAAGCTGAACTAGTGCAAATTTAGTAACTTCAGCACTCTGCGCTGTTTTGGATGGAGCAGGGATGGGGCAAGCAGTGCAGCACAGACATAGCCACTTCAACATTTAGCAAAATGTCAAGACTATTTGACAGTGTGACTTTTCCCCATTACAATGTATAACTGGCTGAACAACCTCTACCAGCGACAGGTGCAACCAAATGTTTCCTGTAAATGGATATGTGTCTTGCACATCACTGTGGGGGAATTTCAGACTGTTTTTCTGTTCAGAAGTGCTTCTATTTTAGGTCCTGCCACAGCATCCCTGTAGGTATCAGGAATTTGAGTAGGCCGTTCCAAAACATTCCTTGGTTTCTTTTAAACCAAATGTGGACCTGCTTCTGTATTACAGATCATTGTATTGCCACATAAACCAATCACATTTCAGCTTCACGAATGGATATTCTTTTTTTTTTTTAACCTGTCATGCCTGGAAATTTTTCGGAATGGTAATCCGAATGCACTGATGTACCAAACATATTTGTTTTCACAAGAACAGCTCTATAGGTTACTAAAGCCTATTCTTGTTAAAGTTTGTATTTTATTTGTTTGGCCAGGCCTGACAGGCAATAAAGGAGAGAAAAAAGAGGACAGGAAAGAAAGAGAAGAAGGGAGGAAAAAAAAAATCATCATAATAATAAATAATAATAATAATAATAATAATTAAAAATAAATAAATAAAAATAAAAGAAACAAAAAAGAAAGAAAGAGAAAAAATAAAATAAGTAAATAAACAGGCAACTAAATAAACAAAAAAGAAAAAAATATATATACATACATACACATATTCACATATCTATACATGTGCATATACATATATACACCCAGACACAATTCTACTATTTGCTGCTACATACATACACACACATGTTCACATATCTATACATATGCATATACACATATATTCCCACACACACACACACACACAATTCTACTGTTTGCAGCAATGTGTATATGTGTGTATACACGTCCACGTGTCATGTGTCATGAAATGTGCTCAATAATGAGGGCAAGAAGCCGCAACCATGCCCCCGTGGTCCAGAGACAGATAGGGAAGGACCCGGGGGACCCGGACCATCCACAGCCCATTAGGAACTCAGGAGACCTGAGGCCACACGCTCCGACGGCCACCGCGCGCACATCCCAGAGGACGAAGAATGGAGGCCCCAGGCGGTGGATGGAATGGATATTCACCGAAAGAGAGCAGAATTCATAGCAGCAAGTCATACAGGCTCTAAGGCTGGAAAAGAGCCCCTCACCATCACTCTATCATGATATTCAACTGTTGTTATGATGTTCTCAGTCTGAAATGCTGCTTTACCCCGTCATACTGGGATCAAAACGCTTTACTTTGAATTCACTGAACTCATTGAATATTATCCCAAAAAGGAATCATCTAGAAGCTTTGTGTTATGAGACAAGCGTGAAATATGCTCAATGATATGAAAATAAAAATAGAAAGGATTAGGATTTACGATACAAACATATTGCTGTAAATTAGAAAGTTGCTATTTAATTGACATGTACCACTGCTCTAAACATCAGCCTTTGAGGGGAGCTGTGTTTTGCTCTGTAATTTAACCCCTCAAATGGCCAAGACACACTGATGTGTTCGTTCTTTTACTGCACACTTCTACAGCCTAAGAATAAGTCAGCCAGTTTGCATTGTAGTCCAATTAGTTACTGAATAATAAGTCTTAATATGTATGAAGCCTGAGATCATAAGGGGTTAACTTTTTCCTTTCTTCTTAGAACTTAGTCACACTCAGCTCCAAGGTACTGTATTGCACTATGCTGCATTGTTTCCATTAAATCTGAAAGCTGACAGTGGTTGCATGCAAGTGGGAGTGACAACTTTCAAGAACCATAACAATATCTGTGAAATCTGGTCCAGCTTAATTTCTGCTGCCATTTGTCACCAATTGACTGGAAGTCCCCCCTTTCTCTCTTTTGTGAAGTTTCTGTTTCTTAACCCTGCCCTGTTTAGAGTGTTCCTTCCTATATTTTGTTTTTCCCCAACAGAAGTTGTCATTATAGAAATGAATAATTAAATGAAACCTTCACAAGTTACAAGTTCATCAGTTTAAAGTTAAATCTTTATAAACGAATAAAAAACATAGGTACAACTTAAGACCTTTAAAAGCCTTTTTAAAAAGAAGGCGTCTTAAGGCTAAAGAAAAGAAATGTCTTTATTTGAAGGTATAGTTGTATGCAAAAGTTCAGGCATGCCTACTAATGGCTTGAGGTTTGCAGATTACAAGAAAAATAAAAACATTGAGAACTGAAATTCATTCATTTATAACTCTTGCTCTGTTTCACTATTTGCTTCTACTACTTTAGCGCAGACAAAAGGTCATTATGTTTAATTGTGCGTTTGATGACATTGCATCGGTACAGGTCAGACCAGTTTTATAGTACTTTGGATGTCTCAGGCATCAATGGCCCCCCTCCCTTCAAACACACACACACACACACACACACACACACACACACACACACACACACACACACACACACACACACACACCTGACTGGAATTACTGTCAATATATATGATTACAACTATTCTTACTAAAATCAAAATATGTTTTTATTTAACATTTTAACTTGCTAAACACAAATTGTGTTAAAAATGGATATACAGTATTTCTGAATGAAACTCTTCAATTATTAAGTGGTGTCAAGTCAGTTCTGACTCCTGGTGACCATATGGACAGCATTTCTCCAGAATGTCCTGTACTTATAAGTTATATGTCAAGTTAATTCAAGTTTATTTACAACAAGGATTGTCACAAAGCAGCTTAACAGAAAAAATCTGAGTCTGCAACCCATGAGCAAGTCATTGGCAAAAGTGACAAAGAAAAACTCCCTAAGAGCAAGAGGAAGAAACCTTGAGAGGAACTAAGACTCAAAAGGAGAACCCATTGACATCTGGTCAACCCTGGATAGCAAAAAATAGCATAAGAGCAATATGAACAGAGAATAAGCATTTTCCATGTAAAATATTAAAATAGAGAAAAGGGAAAAAAACAGCCTGTCATTGGACAGAAGTATTCAGATTAAGCAATGACAGCTGATGATTACTATTAGAGGCCTATCAGAGTAACAATGAGGTTACCACTGTTACCAGTGAAAACCAGTAACTATCATTGGACGTGTATCACAGAGACCCAGGAACAGTTGGAAGCCTGTAATGATAATCTGTTAGTCAGAAGGTAACAGACGTGGGGGCTCCCTGAGATGTCAGGGCCCCTCTGCTGTATTGTCAATAAGCTTGAGCAAACGTGTGTCAGCAGCAGGGCGGCAGCACCAACACTCCCAGTTTACCATCATACACTGTGTCCATGAACCCCCAGATCTGCACCTTTTATCTAATGGAGAAACTAAAAACTATCGCGATGGACTGCAGCACCAAATCACAGACTATATCTACGTCTACATTTTTTCTTTATCCCCTACTTTTGAAATCTCTGCCAACACATGTTTTATTTACTTTTTAAACATTTTTTATTGTTTTATTTTAAACAGTCTTGTTTTTCTGTGATTGAAGTGAAATGGATGATCTAATTCACAAGTTCTCAGTGACTTTAAAGGTATATACAGGTGGGCCTTGTGGTGAAAAAAGGTTGAGGACCCCTGCAGTTTTAAGCCAACAGAAGAAAAAACTAACAATTATTTTAAAATGTTTTTCTTCAAAAACACCAAACAGGACAACCTTAAAACAAAAAGCTGACACTCAAAGAAGTTTGGATGAAATATGACATATGACCACTGTTTCTCACTGTAAGGACAATCTGGAAAACAAAAATGCAAAACACTCCCATCTATATTTTTCCAGCAAGAGCAGCCACATCCTATATTCAGTTCATACCTTATACAAAAGGTTTATGTAGGTAGATCAGTTTAAATTTAAGCTCTCTCACTTTGTTAGTAAGAAGGTTCTTAAGAGGCAGAATATTGAACATTTTGTACCAAATTATTCCAGCATGGAATTATGTAAGGAATGGTAGGCATTTAATTGATGAATATTTTTTCTAGGGAAAAACAGCTGTGTTTGTTGTGGTTATCAGCGAGCTAAACCAGCTAATATTTTACTTTATTTATTTCATTGTTTTCATCATTTGCATTTATACTATCTATATATTATTTATTTATCTCTGTTATTTTTAATTTACTACTAAAGTCTTTCTACACATCAAGACTCTGCTGAATCAAGCTCAGACAGGTTGATGGCCAACAGGTACCTACATACCACACTGAACCCACATAACGTGTTATGCCCTTTAAGGCCAAGGACAGAATGTATGGACATCTGCTTCGCCTTACATAAACCTTGCTACATATTGTGGACTGTTGGAATCTGCAGGAGCCCCCACTCAGTTATATCTTATAGGGATATGGACTCTTAGGTGTCCAGGGTTTCTTTGTAGTACACGGAAGGCCCTACATGCCAATCCATGCTGATCTTCAATTTAGAACAGAGCCTGATGGTTGGATACTCTGCTCCAACCCAAGAGATGAGACACTGGTCATGGCCCTATGTCCTCAACTCATACTGGAGGCGGAAATCAAAATATTGCTGGGCCAATAAACACAAATCCACATCCAGAAAACTCGCATTGAAGAAGCTTGTAAAGGCCTGCTGTGTAGACTGACAGTTCCCAGACAAAACTGATGTCTGAATCAGGCAAAAAATGACACTGGGAATCTTCATTACTACACCCACACGGAATGTGGAAATGTCAGTGTCACTGGAGAGCCAAGATCCCGCCAACTGCCATCTCAGCCTGATTTCATCATTACATGCAACACATCTGAACTCTCTTTCCTCCTCCGTCCCTCCCTCCCACAGGGCTGTAATAAGAAATGTTAAAGAGAGGTTAGACGATGGTCATACTAACATGAACTAGGACTGTTTCTGCTACATAAAACCACAAAAGGGGGCAGCACGGTGGCATGGTGGGTAGCGCTGTCACCTCACAGCGAGGAGGGCCTGGGTTCAATTCCTCAGCCGGGTGACCGGGGTCCTCTTTGTGTGGAGTTTGCACGTTCTCCCCGTATCTGCGTGGGTTTCCTCCAGGTTCTCCGGTTTCCTCCCACAGTCCAAAGATATGCAGTCAGGCCAACTGGACATGCTAAATTACCCCTGGGTGTGAGTGTCTGTCTGTCTGTGTCTGTCTGTCTGCCCTGAGATGGACTGGCAACCTGTCCAGGGTGTATCCTGCCTTCCGCCCGAAGACTGCTGGGATAGGCTCCAGCACCCCCCCGTGACCCTGACAGAGAAGCGGCTTAGAAAATGGATGGATGGAAAACTACAAAAGTGGACCTCATGAAGAAAATATCAAATACAAGACCAAAGTACAATATGGTTCCTGAAATAAACAAGCAAAATTACTTGCCAGAATAGTGGAATAATTGGTGCAGAGTAACACAGAAGTAAAGTAATGAATAGTGAGAATACTGTTTCAGTATGTTTCAGTATGAGGAATGATGACCATCCCAACACACCATTCAAGAAGGGCTGCTCACCTTTGAAATCATCCCCATGCGCTCTACCTGGTCCAGCTTCTCCATTAACTTTGCTCTCAGAAGTATTGGGATGTTGCCACTGCATATGGCATCGCACCTTGTGATGTGGTAAGGCGAGGCCTACCCCATCACCAACGAATACCATCCCTTAGGACTACGGAAATGCAATTTAAATAATTTATCACTCTTTCACGTGATGAGAAAGTCACCAAGCACTGTCACATGACCTCTGAGTACGCCAGAATGGACACTAGAATGGCATGTTGATCTGTCGATTACTATTTTTTTGGAAAGTGTTGAATGTTTAGCTCATATTTTCACACTTTTAAGAGAAAGACGTAAGCTTTGTTTGACTCTACACATACATACACACATTTTCTGAAACCCCTTATCCTTCTAGGGTGCTGGGGGGTGCTGGAATCTATCCCAGCTGTCATTGGGTGGATGGCAGGATTCACTCTGGACAGGTCACCAGTCCATCGCAGGGCCAGTCCACTCTAAACATGATGTGAAGTGTGGGAGCATGACTAGTATTAGATTTAGTTTAGTTAGATTTAGATTGATTAGTATCAAGGTGCCTCATTAGCTAGTTTGGCCATTTTAGGCTTCTATTTTAGCAGAACATGATCCAAAGTACATTTATTCATGATGTAATTAGCTCTGTCATCCTTTGATTTAAATAATGCAGCAAAATGACAGAATAACTCTTCACTTCTTAGGGTTAACAGTTTGTACAGCTCTTTGTCTTTATTTCCACAGATGGATGATTCACATTAGCTGTTCTGTTATCTGGCCTGTATGGGAAATTGTGGTCAGTGACTTATGATGTAACCAGAATCTTTCCTGAGGCCAGCTGCTATCTGACAATATCTGAAAATAAACATTTGTACAGTAAACATGATCCCTCCCATGCTGTGATAATGATGTTGCAGGGTGCCTCTTTTTTTTGCCCTCTGGGCCCTCTGTGCCAACTGTGCTTTAGGATCTGGTACCTCATAGGATCTCATAACACATGGAAGTCTAGCAGAACAGTCAGGCTTTTCCAGTGAATTTATGCTACACAGTGAAAAGCGTGGCGGTTGCATCACAACAGGCGCAATCTCAGCCTCATCCTCATCCAGTGGGGAATAAAGCTTTTCAAAAAATCAAATCGAATCAAATCAGCTGGTTCTGAGACAGTTTCTTCCCTGATTTATTATCCCTCATTTATTATCTCCCTCAGACTAACTGCACATACGGAATGTGTACAGCACATTTCATAGTTTTATTTCATAAGTTATATACACTTTTTTAAAATTTGAATTCTATAAGGGGGCTATGCAGATTTTCACTCACTTTCCACCTTTGTAAATGTGATGTGACAAACATGATTTGATTTGATTTAAAATACATGTGTGTGTGTATGGGTATATGAAGGTACTTACCTGTGTCTGCCTGAGAAAGGGAAATAGCAAAAGAGGGACAGCAGGGAGACCTACTTACCTTATCCTTAACGGGAGAATCCACCGATGGGGAGAAAGGGGGCAGTCTATTCCTCATCTAATACCCTGTGGAGGAAAAAAGGAAATAAGTTGTTATAAGTTAATGGCCAAGGCAATAGATTTAATGGTAATAGACTGTGTAACCACACTGTTCTGACCACATGGTGGGAAATGGGATCTCTGAGGGCAGGTCTTTAAACTTAAAACCTGAGGGTTCCTTGGAGAGTGGAGGCTACTTGACTGTTTGCCACCAGTAGTGTCTAAAGTAGTGGTGTGGGAGAAGTTGTAAAGTGAAATGGGACCCAGCCTCACAGCTGCTTCCCATGCCAGGACTAAGCCTGACGTTTAGTACACAATACCTTACCAGTAAGCCACATGTAAAACCCCAAATCCTCTCCTCTGAGTTTAACATCTTCACGCTTCTTCCTCAAGTAATCTAAAATCTACTAAATGTAGAAGAATATGCAATAATGAAATCTGTATTGTGTTGCATAACCGCTTCAGTGCAGTGAACAAGGCTTAGGGCTTCAACAGCTGGAACCCTAGAAGTGGTTTTGTGAGACCTGCAACAAGATAAACATCTTGGATGCAGCTGCACCCTTTTGCTTGAGTTCACATTTTACATCAAAGCTGTTGTGCCTTGGCCTGTTTCTTTTCTGCACCACAGTCTTTTTGGTATTGGTTTTGTTTGCTTTTGTTAATCTTGTTTTGTCATGTTTCTTGTGCTTGAGGTTCTGAGACAGTGTTTCCAGAAGTATTTCCTACCCCTTTTAATAAGAATAAAGACACTGTAACTGTGCAGCAGAGTAAATGACAAATTTTAAATACATTTAAAAGACCATTTTACAGCACTACTGGACAGAATAAAAGCTCCAGCTAGAGTTAAAGATCCAGCTAAAGGTAAAGCATCTTATGCTTTCCTTGTGCTCGAGTTAAGTGTTTCCTACCCCTTTCAAAAGAACCATTTTACAGCCCTACTGGACAGAATAACAAATAAAGAACAGTCAAATCTGCAATCTCTATGTCTATGCCTATAATTGGGAGAGGATATGAGACCTTTGGCAGACTCTAAACAACTGGCAGAAAATGTGGGCTGAGTACACCAATCTGGGCTTTACTGATAACTGCGACTCTGTTAGGAAAAGGCCTTTCGATCACAGAGTTGGTCTTCGCCATGTCAGTCATTCTCACTTAACTTTTTATAAGCAATCAGCCAAATGTGACACGAAAACAGAGAAGAAAGTGAAACAGTAACTCATCGGGCATAAACGTTCACTTCTCTGTTTAAACCATAAAGTAATTACAGTTTTATTGCAGTGCATACCACAGGAACTGAAAGAAAGAAATGCTTGAGGTTGGTTGGAGTTGCTAGGCCTGCTCATCACACCCCATTATACACCAGGCAAATTTAAGAAGGGCAATTCATGTTCTTTAGATGAACAAAAGCAAAAGGAACATCAAAATGAAGAGTAAAGACAATGTGCTGAAGAATGAAAAGACAATAAATATTAAGAGCTTAAAAGATACAAAGTGTGATAATTTAAAAATGAAAACAAAACCTAAAAAGTAGGTACATAAACCCAAAATAACATAGGGAAGATTATATATATATACTCAGACTTGGAGGTGCTGATCTGCATACCAACTACTTCACAATCAGCTGCAAACCGCTCCAGCGAGCGCTGGAGGCATCCATGTGATTCTGCCAAAAGAACAACATCATCTGCAAATAGCAGAGACGCCACCCTCCGACCTCCACACATAATGCCCTCCTGACCCCGGCTACGCCCTGACACTCTGTCCATGAATATCGTGAACAAGAGTGGAGACAGGGCACAACCCTGGGGGAGTCCAGTACTAACACTGAAAGAGTCGGACTTAATGCTGAGTCAGACACAGCTCTCAGTCTGGGAGTACAGAGATTGGATGGCCCGGAGTAGTAGCCCCGGCACCCTATACTCCCGGCGGACCTCCCACAAGATATCTCGAGGAACACGGTCATAAGCCTTCTCCAAGTCCACAAAATGCATGTAGACTGGGTTGGCAAACTCCCATGCCCCCTCAACAATCTATGAGAGAGTGAAAATCTGGTCCATTGTTCCACGGCCGGGATGGAATCCACATTGTTCCTCCTCAATCTGAGGTTCTACTATCGGTCGGAGTCTCCTTTCCAGCACCTTGGCATAGACTTTCCCAGGGAGGCTGAGCAGTGTGATACCCCGATAGTTGGCACACACCCTCCGGTCCCCCTTTTTATAAATAGGGACCACCACCCCAGTCTGCCAGTCCAAGGGTACTGTTCCCGAGGTCCATGCAATATTGCAGAGGCATGTTAGCCATGACATCCCCACAATATCCAGAGCCTTAAGCATCTCTGGACGAATCTCATCCACGCCCGGTGCCTTGCTACTGAGGAGCTTACCAACTACCTCAGTGACCTCCACCAGGGAAATGGAACTTGACACCCCAGGAGCCTCTGGCCCTGACTCCCGTGAGGGAGGCACGTCTCCCGTATTAAGAAGTTCCTCAAAGTGCTCCTTCCACCGACCGACAATATCGTCATGAAGTCAGAGTTTCTCCACCCTTGCCGAATAAAGCTTGGGCGCAGCCACCCCGACCGCTCCTGAGTCGCCGGACAGTTGTCCAGAACCTCTTTGAGGCCGAACGAAAGTCTTTTTCCATGGCCTCACCAAACTCCTCCCATGCCCCGGATTTTCCTTCTGCCACTGTTGCAGCTGCCACGATTTTTAGCCTGTTGGTACCTATATGCTGAATCGGGAGTCCTTCGGGCCATCCAGTCCCTAAAGGACTCTTTCTTCAGCTTGACGGCCTCTCTCACCACCGGTGTCCACCAGGAGGTTCTTGGGTTACCGCCCCGACAGGCATCCACAAGCTTTTGGCCACAGCTACACCTGGCAGCTTCCACAATGGAGGTTTTGAACAGGGTCCATTCAGACTCCATGTCCCCTGAGAAAAGCAAATTTTAAAAGAGATAAAATTCTGTAAAATGGTTCATATTCTGATGGGAAGAACACAGTGGAGACACATTTTTTGGCACTGTTGGTAAGGAAAGGGAGTCACAGCAAAATGTTATTTAAAATTAAATAATAAACATGCATTTTCTTCCCTCGGGATTTGTTTAGACTTTTTTAGTATAGTCCTTTTAGTTTTTGAGTTGCACATCTTTGTTGTATGCATTTAATTATCTCGGATTTCATTATCTATGTGCGTGAGCTGTGTGGTCAAGCATGCATGCAGAACTGTTTTCCTTTGGTAAAGGCAGGTAGCCAAACACCAGGTTCTTGGTATCCTCACGGTCATCGAGCCAAAGTGGATAGACTAGAGTGGAAAAGCCACAAAAATCTGTTTTTGACCTGTGAGTGCACCCCTATAGATCTTCCACCTCTAGTGCTTTGCGTTCAGTTGTGTGCTGGACATCTTTGTGGCTTCCTCATCACCACATGGCACCCTTTAGGTTCATTTAGCACTTGTTTCTCAAAAAGCCCAGACCTAGGATGCATGTCTTGCACCTCAGCTATCAAAAACCATGTGGCACATCCTATTCTACCCAACTGTCAGCATCAGCCTTCCCCCACCCTCCCTCAGTGTCAGCTCACTGGTCACTGTGTGGAGATGCCCTGCTTTGTCTTCTAGCTGAAACCCTGCAGATACCACTTCTGACCAGCTCACTGTGCCTGTCAACCCCGTGTCCACCAAGGGTGTGGACAAACTCTTTATGTTCCAGTACAAACATGAAAATATTTATTTAAAAAATAAACTCATGATAAATTTCAATCTGTCAAATTCATTTTAAAAGAGATACAGTTCTATAAAATGGTTCATATTCTGATGGGAAGAACACAGTGGAGCCACATTTATTGGCACTGTTGGTAAGGAAAGGGATAAATAGGTTTTCTAATTCATCAGCTTTATCTTTACATGAAAAATATGATTTTGAGTTTTGCTTTAGATCACAGTCCTGCTGGAAGATCCATCTACAGCCCAATCTTAGCCTCGTGGCAGATACAGATTATGATCTTTTCACACAGGATGCCACAATTTCTGAGGTCACTGTAACTTGAGCCCAGTAAAAACTTTAAATAAAGCACATAAATGAGGAAATGAGCGGTGACTTAGGTTTCCCTGAAACGTTGAGTCACCGACTGTATGGATGCGAGGTGCTTAATAGCTTTTTCCTGTTATTTACATTTACATTTACATTTACATTTACAGCATTTAGCAGACGCTCTTATCCAGAGCGACTTACAAGAACTCATTTACAACAAGTACAATGAATAAACATAGAAAATATAACGTAGACAAAAAATACACAAAAAGACCCAAGTGAGACCCAGAATCAGGTCATGGTCTATAGATAAACAAAGACTTCACAGCTCTGGGATTCCCTCAATAAGTCGTGGTTACACATTAAGTTCATTCTCAGATATAGAAAAAACAAAAAGGTTGAATCAAATAACTTAGCATTTGTGGATGCAGTATTAAGCCAACAGAAGAATAAAACGAACAATTATTTTAAAACATTTTTATTCCATTTTTTCTTTTCACCATAAAAAAAAACACCAAAGAGAACAACCTTAGAGCAAACGGAAGAGCTGACACTAAATAAGTTTGGATGAAATATGACAAGTACTGTTTCTCACTGTAAGGACAATCTGGAAAACAAAAATGCAAAACACTCCCATCTATATTTTTCCAGCAAGAGCAGCCACATCCTATATTCAGTTCATATGCCAGATATCCTGGCAAATCCTGCCATGTAGCTGCTGTTAAAGCAGGAGTTTTGACAGAGTGACATGTTGATGTGGCCTCTGGGATTTAGGGGGATGAAATACCTTTGATTTGTGTGCTTGTGCCAGCAGCTGTGTGTCTATAAAATGATTTTCCTTTAAAGGACCATATCTTTTTAAATCTATCTATAGTTCAGATCTATTTAGTAGTTTTATGAACAAACTTCAAAAAACAATTGCCACAAACATGCATATCTGCTGCTAACAACGGTCTTTCGAAAATAATAACTTAAAATTTTAACGCATGGAATTTAGTCCTATTTCGAAGCATGTCTACTGTAATGAGGCAGATGTAGGCTCTATTACAAGATGAGCCAAAACTATTTTACGGGCTAACCAAAAGCTGCAAAGATGATGCAGTTTGCAAATGAAACTGAGACTCATGAACTAAAGTGCACAGATTTGTTTCTAATCATGCACGGAGATGAATTTAACACCAGTGAAACACTGAACACTAACCGAAGCTCTAATCTAGTTCTCGCTGTTCTTTTCATTCAATCGTTTAACTTGGGTGTGCGTTTGCAAACTTCTGGACTATTCATAGCAATGTCATGGTGCGGTCACGGGATTTAATCGGGTAAACCAGACAGCTGCAAACTTTCTCATACTAGGACCCAAAGAGAGAACTGATAACAGTCTGTTTAATGAGTTTAGGAAATGGCACACTAACACAGGTGTTTGTAGATCATGCGAAAGATTTTCTTTTACAAAACCAACAAATACTGCGATGGACTGGTGACCTGTCCAGGGTGTATCTGGAATAGGGTCCAGCACCCCCCCCCCCCCCCCCCCCCACTGTCAGGTGAACGTGTATGGCTAGAAGTGACCTGTCCGCTATCTTGGCTGCTTCATCAGTGCTGGGTTCTGGTTTCCCCTCCTGCTGCGTTCATAAAAAAGTATTCACTCTACATCATATTCTACACGGACGTCACTATGTATATGTGGTAAATGTTTTAAAAAAAGGTTTAATAAAGGTATAAAAGGTCAATGTTGTCCACCCAAATATCTGTTTCTTACCAGATTTGTTGAAATTATTATCCATCAAATCATTGTCAACATCTACTGCTTCCACTAATGCACAACAACATAATATGCCTTTGTATATTAGTGTTTATAACAGTGTACAGTAAGATCAGTGATGTTAATGGTAGGTTGAGATCTGCTTTCAATACTGGTACACCAGTAAAGACCAAAGAGAAACACTTTACAAAACTTCTGTGGAAACATGGAGATAAACTAAGACTAACTGAAAAAAAAAGGAATGGAAATGGAGGAAAAGCCAACAGTTCAGTGTGAAACTTGTATGATCATATTAACCTTTATAACAATGCGATATAAACAGAGACAAACGTATATCTCACCAAGGTTTTTTGTTTCAATCATCATCAAAGATCACATTCTGCAATTCCATTATCACCAGGAGTGGATTGTAATTTTAGTTTTACTGAACGGTGCAGAACTATGGATAGTTTTAAAACAGCTAATGCGACTGAACTTGTCATGCAGCTAAGCGCCACTTGTATTTTAGACGCAATTCCAACAGCATTTTTAAAAGTAGCATTAGTCGAATTGTTTTAGAGTATTAAAGCACCTAATCTTAATTCCTCAGATTTCAGAAATCATCTTCAACCTTAATTTTTGAGTAAAATACTTAATAGTATAGTCAAGTATCGCCAAGATCAGTGGTTTCCTAAATAGTATTCCTGAAGAAGTCTAGCCCGGCTTGAGGTCAAATTATAGCACAGAGGCATGTGACGTTTTTGTACTTATGCTTCTGGATTTAACCGCTGCCTTTGACACTGTAAATCATACAACATGTTTTAAATGGCTTGATAACTTGCATGTCTTTCTAGGACTGTGGTAAACTGTGGAATGTTTAGTAGTGAGGAAATTTCACGACTGGACTTGTTGCCCAGGTCGTGTCTGATCACAGTACCACGCTGGAATTCCCTGAGCTCCTGAGAGCGACCCATTCTTTCACTAATGTGTGTAGAAGCAGTCTGCAGGCATAGGGGCTCAGCTTTATACACCTGATTTCAGTGATTTGAATGGTTGAGTGAATACTTTTGGAAATATAATGTGTGTGTGTGTTTTGTGCAATCAAATGTTGTGATTGTGTGTAGTGCATGGTGTTGCCATATTGAGTCACACATTGCAGTATAAGTTTGATTTGTTTGGTCTTGTCAAAAAATTGAATGTTTTTAGAGAAAAATCTGATTTTATGGTGCTTTTTTACAATTTTTAAAAATGATTTTATGGTGCTATGGTACTGTTGTGTGTTGTTGCCACATGGCAACAATTTACCAAATACCCCACTTAAAAACTTTTAATATTTCCATTATTTAAGTTATTTTAAATCACATTTAAACACTATCATGTTCGAGTCATAATTAATGCAATAGAAGGTTAATAGCTGCATAGTTTGAGCTTAAGTTTAGTTTAGGGTTAGAGGAGCATGTTTAGTGGCAGGTTGCTGTCACAGAGCTGCTCAACCGACAGATTCAGGAGATCCTTTGTCCCACAACCTTTCACGCTCATGATGAGGAGAGATGAAGACTCATTTTAAATCATATATTTTATCACATGCACATATGGACACCTTACTGTACATATCGTGCTTTCTGTAACCACTATCGCACATCTTGCACATCTGGACACTCCACACTAACATTTTATTTTAGTACCAACATCTGCAAATATTTTCTGTTGATTTCTGGCCACATGAAAAACCTTCATTTACTTTGTCACGGTACATTTAACCTACTTGATCTTCCCAGAACCCATTTAAGTGAAGGGTTTATAAGTGATTAACTTACACACATTTGGCAAGCTTTGTGGTAAGAGCAATGTGTGTTAGCAATTACAGTTACAGTAAAATCTTTTAAATCAACAACTTTGGTGGCCTTTTCTGCTCCGCCTGTCCACACTGGAGGCTGCAACCTTTCTCCTTGTCCTTCTGCTTTTAATACTGTTGATTCTTCTTTCACTTCTAATAAACTCCAAGCTTACTGAGACACCACTAATCTCATCAAACCTCTCCAGTCATGATTTCATCCATTGCTCAGCACTGAAACTGGCTTAAGGTTATCAATGATCCTATTGTCTGCAGATGCTGGCGCCCTTATACTACGAGATTTAAACGCAGCTTTTGTCAGTGTGCCATTTAAGCTTCCTGTCAAGACTGCCTGAACCAGTTCACATCTTACTTCACAGGTAGAAGGAAGTTCATTAGTCTCTCTCGTAGTAGTAGTAGTCTGGGTAAGACCACTGAGTGAGACGGTGTCTTCTTAGCTTTAGAGACCGTTTTAAAAACTGTGATGGAAACAAAAAACGCATCCCGGGAGAAATTCATTGTGTATGCTTATATTTTATGTTTGACTTTGATCTTTATTTTGTAATATCAGCAGTTATGGGAGGAGACATTATTAAAAAAAGTAATAGTAATAATATTAAAACATAGTAAAAATCAATTCAAAACAACACGGCCGTTTACTGTTTTGAGGGGATAAAAGGCAAAGATCATTAGCGGAGGAGAGGCCATGCTCCTCAGGGGGCTGAGAGCTGCAGGTCAGAGAAGGTGAAAGGGAAAGCTGATCAGAAGAAGACACCAGAGCAGGAAGAGTGAAAGGACAATAAAGCTAATTTTTCAAAAATACACTAAATTAAATGCAGTTTTATTAAAATGACACTATGTATTTAGAGACCTCTCTGGTGAAAATGTGTAACTGCATGTGACATTTTGTAATGATGGTTTTGGTTCGGACCCCCTTCCAGAACAGACGGATCCGATGAGTGTGATGAAAAAGTATTCAAAGAGAACTGAGTCAAACCTCGGCGAAGGACGCGTCTTCCATGAATGTAAGTGGAATGTTCATCACCATGTTTATTTTTGCATTTGAGACCAAAATATTGAGCTGAGCCTTCTTTTTGAGCCTGGGTGTGCAATATTCCATCCTGATACCTCTGACTTTCAAATGACTGTTTCAGGCTTTACAGGATGACTTGTAGTAGCGCATGCATGCAAAATTATACCGTGCTGTTTCTCTCCTGACTCGGTAGGGCTGCTTCGTTTAATGATCTTTAAAAAAATCTTACATAGTGCAGCTTTATTATAGGGACAGTGAATTTTACCACAAATGTGATACCTCTTTCTCTTTTCCTCTCTGTCTTATTCTTGTACACATACACAAATAATGATGTATTACTATAATTTTATTAAATATATTAAGTATATTACAAAGACAATTATCTCATATAATTAAAAGACAAACACTAAACATATTACTGTAAGGCCTTTTTCACATCTGTCATGTACCTAATTACTGAACATCACTGATCACTGGATTAGGGTTCTTGAGGTGGCTGTGGTGCCGCCCAGCTTAGAGGTTTCCCTGCTGGATATGATTAACAAAGAGCCAAGTTTCATTAAGAGTATTAAAACCAGCTGTTTTAAGCTGTGCAAACCTTGTAAACCTTCAGATGCTTTTAAAACTACTATGCTTTGGGGAAACCTGGCGCCATGTAATAAAAAAGTGGTAAGATGAGGCAAAATGATAACAGTGCAAAAGATGAATGTAGGTTTATGGTCCCCATCAACTGTGATGATGATCTCATTTGCTAACTACTGACCCTTGTGCTCATTATTGACAGTTTTCATTTCTTTACATTTTTTTTTCTTTTAAAAGGTATAATGGGCTTTCACAGCAGTTTGACTTGACGGGTACTGATTTACTGCAAGAGTAAATACTCTTTTTTAATCCAAAAGTCATGTGTATTGAAGTTGCCAACAGTTACATAAACTGTTCAATTTAGCCAGCAGCAATTATGAACTCCAGGACTGGATGTGAGGTCCAGAATTGAAGACATCTTGTCTACACACTCTACATCCGTAAGAAGAAGGTTTAAAAAGGAAGCTGGCCCCTTTCAAATCAAACCTAGAGAATGATGAAGTGGGATTTGTTGAGGTTGTTGAGAACTGTTCCAGCTGTGTTCAGGACCAAGCTACTGCCAGCATATCTTTCACATCAAGAAACTTCTCTCTGGGCTTTCCAACAGCTGTTCCTCTCCGCACTTCTTCCAAGTTTATTTTCTCCCACTCTGGGAAGGAAACTGCTCTCACACCTGACGACATAAACATGTGGAAACATTAAATTAACAAGAGTTATTACAAAATACCCTAAAGACATAATTCAGCAAAATAATTCAGCATAATCCAGTCTTTGTCCTTGTGTAAGCAAGTAACAGCACCACTGAACAGACAACAGACAACATTATTCTGGGTGATCAGCATCGAACTCATTTTTCCCCCCATCCCAACTGTTTCACTTTCTCTTGAGCCATCACAGTAGACAGTTTATAGAAAACAAAGGCTCTATAATGTTCAGGTCAGAAGAAGAGACAATATACAGAATGTGTGTCGTGTGTGTGTGTTGAAGCAAACCTGAAATCAAAACTGATCTTTATAACTTTAGTTAATGTCCCAGGACATTTACTATACACAGGCATGATTCATCGTTCGGCTAGTCTTGATCCTTCCTTTCCTGGAATCTTTCATCGAAATGTAGTATCTTTTGTCTGCCTGTAAAACATCTTCCGAGTAAAAATATGACTAACCAAAAATATCATGCTTCACCTCCCACCCCCACCCATCCCTGAACGAAACATTCAGCTACCTCAAAGACCACAACTAACACCGTGTTTCACTTGGAAAAAATTAGTATGAAGAAATGTTACAATTCCTATATGATTTTGTGAAATCTGTCATTTCTTTTGGTTTATATGTGTATAAAAACATAACACGTCAAAACTTAAGAAGCGTGACGGAAGTACAATCAGGGCACAGCGGTCATTGTGTTTTGAGCTTATTTTGACCTGTTGGACATACCGACCCAGCGCAAGCACGCGGTTCAACGTCAGTGCAGCAGCATAAAATTTTCCTACATAAATGATGGAAGAAACTCCCAACTCTAACCAAACTTTGTGTAAACAGTCAATACTGAAATATCAGGGTTCTTGCACCATTTTAAAAGTAAAATTTAAGGCTTTTAAAGACATTTTAAGACCTCAATACATATAATTTAAGACCCAAAAATGTCATAAAAATTATTTGGTAGAAAATATTCAATTTATTGTCTCCCACATTGGAAATCAAACCTTAACTTAATTGTTATCAACAATCTTTTCAATTTTGTTCCATTGTGATGCAGAACAGAGCCAGCATAAGATACATAAGCTGCATTACATTAAACAACACACTGACTTGCATGTAGAAACCATACAGAATTATAAAATAACACATAAAGCATACTGCGTTGTAAATAAGCTAAAAAAAAGTCCTCAAAACAGCTTGTTTGCAAAACAACACAAAATGTTATCACATGAATCTTAGAGAGAAACCAATGAACAGGTCAAATTCAAGAGGTCAAAATTCTCTTCAAGACATGTAGCGTAGCTCTGCCACTCTCTTCTCAATTTCATGGTCTAGGTCCATCAACTCCCCTCTCTTGTCCTTGCATCTTTTTCTCATGGAGTTGGATTTAGTGATGAGCTCTGCCATCTTGAAACAGGTAGTGCAGGGCTTTCAGAACTTTTTCAACTTGCCAAACCGTGAAACTATTCTTGAATGAGTTGTGCATTGTGTGAAGGCCACAACTTCCAATTATTTGTAGTTGGGCTCCACCACACTGCTCTCTGTGTTCCTCTTGTAAGAGTTCAACAAACCTACAATTAACACTGGGCCCATCCATCGAGAGTGAGAGCATGTTGTTCAGATTCAGCTCTTTTGTACCTTCCTGCACATATAAGGGGTGGAAGGGGTTATAAGTTCAATGTGCCAGGTAATCCACATTAGATTAAAAAAATGGTTCCATTAGTGTAAGGATACTACTACTACTACTACTACTACTACTACTACTACTACTACTACTACTACTACTACTACTACTATTACTACTATTACTACTACTACTACTACTACTACTACTACTACTACTACTACTACTACTACTACTACTACTATTACTATTACTACTACTACTACAACAAATAACAGCTTATACAGCAGAGATAAAAAAACATCCATCAAAACACCTGACATTTTAATTGTGATAATCACAAGTATTCTTTTGCTACTATTTGTTATTTTAACGATTTCTTGCTTATACATACACTCATACATCATACACATTAAAATAATTGTGTGTGTATTATTATTTCTACAGGTTCACTAACTGGTAAAATCATGTATTCTGTGCTAAAATACAACAATTCTTACTTACTTACTTACAACATGGCTTGATTCTGCATCTTAAAGAGTTAATTTGCAAAACAGATAAAATCCATGTGTTATTGATGAAAAAGCTTGCTTTTTATTGTGCTTTGCAGATTCGCAAAAAAACAAGGTTTTTCAAATTCAATTTAATTCATAAGTCATGTTATTGTGCATTGAACGCACTATCAATAAAAAAATACATATTTAATAATAAAAATGGAGATTTGGAGGTTTTTGATGGAGGTTTTTGCAAATGAACTCTTTATGGCTCTTAGGTGAATGTTTACAGTTGCTATAGCAACAAGTGACAGCCGATGTTACCAGCTGTTAGATAGATTTGCCCAACAGTCTGAACAACCCCCCCCCCCCCCCCCCAAAAAAAAATAAAATAAAATAAATAAATCACAAAACGCCATATTTCAACAAAATCAACTACCAACAGTTACACCCCTTAAACTCTGAGCTAACGTGCTGCGAATAGAACAATGGTATACAATTTCAAACACAGTCGTAAAGTTTTTAATAGTCGACTGAGAGGTGGCATCTGAACTTGCAACATTAGCTGGAGCTGCAAACAATGCAGGGATCAGCCCGGGCTTGCTCTATTTAACTGCGGCCATATACCGCAGGTGCTTTCCTCCCTTCATGTGCGACTCGACGGCTTTGACCCCCATGGTCCCTAAAGAAAACGTTTTTTTGCAGAATTTGCACATTGCCTCATTTTTGTTTTTGGCTGGTGCCAGCCACATCCTGAATGCATCCTCTTCCATCCATTTGTCGTTAAATTTGCACTTTCCCTTCCTTACACGCATCACCGCTCACCTCGACAACCGCGAAATGTCACGCCGTCCGACGTCAGGCGTCTGTCGCAAACGTACCGTAAAGCGATTATGCGCAGGGGCCTCTCATTTTCTACACCTTGTTTGTACAAAGTTAATCAATCAAATACACACTATTAGATGCTTTACCACTGTTTTTCCCATCGGCATTAAACTCACCATCCGAATATTTAATACCTACAGCAAATTTACGGTACATTTAAGACAATATAAGACCTTAATTAATGATATTTAAATTTAAGACATTTTAAGACTTTTTAAGGACCCGCGGGAACCCTGAATATGTACACTTATACAGTTGTCTCTGTCGTCTGTCTTTGCTGAATTTATATAAACTTTCATTTCATAGTAAATTTGTCTTTGCAAGTTCATGCTTATGAACAGAGACCTATAGATCAATATAGTAAAGCAAAACTCATTTGTGAACCTGTGTTTAAAGCAAGTTTGTGTTAAATTTAAACTTGTTTAAATTTAGAGCAAAAGTCTTGTTAAAACAAAAAAAACAAAAACAGTAACAGGACATTAGAGCCATAATTAACCTTTGATTACTTTCACTTTTGATACTTATGTACATTTGAAGGTGAATAATTTTGTAATCCCTTTAAATTCACAAACATCAAAACAGTGTATTCACAACCACCACTAATGCACCTGCTTCACACTCACAACAAAAAAGGCAGTCTTACCAACCAGGAATAACTACCATATTAACTCCATCTACTACTGTGGCTAGAGTGTAGTATACTTTTGACTGAAAGAAGAGACGCGACTGCGTAATTTCATTCAAGCCATCTGTCCATCAGTTAAATTCTCAACTGACTCAGTACAAATGCAGTTTAGGTTATTTGTAACAGCAGTAACTTTCAAACTGTTACTTCTTTCACACTCAGGTGTGATAAATCCTTTAAACGGGACTTTTTCCCTCCTCTCCCATCAACATCACAAGTTGGCATATTGATTAACTGAATAAATATGTTCATTAATTCCACAGAAATCACAGATTTTCATTAATCATGTAAAGCAAATGAGCTGAGGTACAAGAGGGAGCATGGTCATGTCACCTGGAGCTAATATAGCTTCATCAGGCTTTATAGGTTCTCAGAAAAGAAGCTATGTATACTCAAAATGTTATGTTTTGAGTTCTGAATATATATTTATAGGGCTGGAAAAGTGGTTAAAGCTATATTAACAGTATGACTGGTCCCCTTTAAGTTACAGTACATCCTCAGCTCTACGTTCTGGATCTCTCTACTTCAGTAGTTCACTGTATCTGAACTTAATGCCTGTTCTGGCTTAGTTACCTCTGACTTAGCAACTTAATAGCAGAAAGAAGTAGGAAGAAATAGCAAAGTTTAAAAAATATTTCCATTTATGAACTTAAAGATAAATGGAAATATAAAGTCTGTAAGTATTAAATTATGATTTTTCTGAAGTTGTGTGATGCTTTATGCCTATTGTTTTCTATTAGCACTTTTTATTATTAAACTTAAACATTACAAATTTAAAAACATTCATATTTATCAAAGCTTCATTACAGGATATTTGAACTTTGTAACACTGTCTAATATTCAGAGGAAAAATAGGATTTATAAAGCATTTTCAAAGTAAACTGTCGCTTTTTAAGTGCTATTTTGTGTAGCTCAGTGAAGTGTGTAATAAAATACATACACAGCTTATTTATGTACAATAAAACTACTAGACAATAAATACTTCTGATGTGTCTTTCAAGAATCTCAATATTCGTACTGAATGTTCTTTTCTTTCACTTATTTCACAAAATTAAATGTAAGGAACTCACAAGAAAACACAACCACCACTTGTTTATCTGGACTTCAGGCTATATGCTTGTTGCCTGCCAATCTCTGCTAGGGAAACCTAAATGAACAGTGATGCTGCTATTTTAGATTAGATTTATACATCTATACATTATTCTATGTGAAGTTTGTGAAATTTAACATCAGTGAGAATTTTAATATACGGGTTATACTGTAAACTTGTTAAAGTTAAATAATAAATACTAAATAAATTAATTAGGTACTGATGTTGTTACTGACCACAAAAGGGTACTTTGTTAACTTTTATTAGCCCACTTCTTCCATCTCAGTTCAGCCATAGTGTATATTTGTGTGTTTGTTTATAATACCTCTTTCTTTGAGTAAGGCTGTGATCTCCTGACCACCAGGTTTGTTCACGGACAGGTTCAGCATTCCTGAATCCATATCCTTCAGTAGCATTCGTGCTGTATCAAAACTGTCATTCATAGTGGTGGCGATCACGCCGGTCGGACCACGCTTTACCCAGCCACTGCAGTACAGCCCTGCACAGACACACACACCAAGTTACCAACACACACAAACGCATAAAAACTTACACGACATGACAAACTAGTGCACATGCACACATTTATCTTCCTGCTACCTGCTGTGTCCTTCACTCGTCCCATGTTGTTGGGAACTATGGCGCTGCGAGGATCAAAGGGCACACATGGATCAATAGGTAGACTCTTATAGCCAATGCTGCTGATGACCATACCACACTCTAGATCCTCCGTCTGGCCGGTGGGCACAGCTTTAGCGTCCTCCCCAGAGCCCTGTACAAAAATACATTAGGACAAAATCAGAAAAGCCAAAGAATTGAGTGTTTAGAAAAGTTCTGATAAACTGAAAGAAAGCACTGAATTAAGTTTTCAAGTAAACTGCACTCCTTTCATTTTTACTGAAGATAAAAAGGGATACTAAGGGCTCTATTTTAATGCCAGGAGAAGTGCAATCTAACAGAATGATGCCAGTATAGGACTAATTTGGTTGGACATAAACCCATTCTTGTCCATCTGCAGTGCTGATAGTCAAATTATAGTGATAATGACAACGTAGGTGCAGGGGCGCCACAGAAGGTCTGACGTTCCAAGTGCTTTTACCAACTCACTTTGCTACAAAACCACACTTGTGTTACTGCCTCCTCAGACCCACTATTATCACAAGCACACACGGAAAAAATTATTTTTCTGGCTTCACGTACAGGTGTAAAGACGTCCAATATACACAGTGGAATTTTATGGACAATTACTATTACAGACATACTACAAACATACAGACGGTAAAAGAAAAGTCAAATCTTAATATTCTACAACCGCATCATATCTTTATCAGAATTAATTTTGCAATTGAGATCTAACCTTTTGACAAGGTCCGAAAAATTGGAGGATTCCAAACAGCCTTTCCAAACTTACTTGAAATAATTATTTCAGGTTTTATGCAGGGACTCACAGCTGTGCAAACATATATTTTAGGGTGTATTTTTCTTGACTCAGTAATGCTATTCCTTCCAATTTCAGCAGAGCTATTCAATTTCAGAACTGCGGACTACTGCAGGCCCATTGCTTATTCATAGGACAGCAACAAAAGATGTCAAACATGTTCATATAACATAAGTAAAGTGTAAAACAAAGTGTAATATGTGGTAATCGCAACCTCAAACTCTAACCTCAAGCTTGTTGACAGCCAAACGAATTCCTGCAACTCTTTTCCCATCTGGCCCAGGGAGCACTTCCAGAGGACTGCGAAGGAAACGGAAGCCCCAGCTCTTATTTGCTTTATGTTGTCCACTCTCCGTTTTCACCGTCTTCATCATTAGCTCCGTCAGTCTCTTCCTCGGCCTGGGCAGGTCTATATATACACAAACACATACAGATATCTGAAATAAATCAGAAGTAATGACGTCGACCCACTCTTCTTGTTTTGAGTATTTATATGGCCGTTCATGAGAAAGAACTAATAGATCTTGGGCTTATGAACTGTGGCCTGAGGTCTGTACACTGTTGTGTGAATGTATGGTAGCGGTGTTTGGAAGGTGGGAATCCTTTTTGTTTTATTGTAAAGCACTTTGGTTTTAAATGTGCTATATAAATAAAACTTACTTACTTAGTTCCTACTTATGTGCTCCTCTTTTTAACCCCAGCACTCACCCTTTTAAACTCAAAAACACTGGTCCCTTATCAACAAATCATTGTAGAAAAGAAGTGAGCCATTCTGACCATCATGAATGACGCACGGACTACACCATGTCTGATTCAGGAAACTGTCGTACGGCGAGAAAGCAAGTGGTGATTAACTTGAAGTGATTAATCAGATTTAGTACGTGGAAACAAGGCCCTATGCACAAAATTATTATTTATTTATCATCTCCAATGGATATCATTTATCCCCATATACATGTCATTTTCCGCACACCGTCTTTCAGGCAGATCTTTTAAGAGTGAGCCAGAAAAATGTATTCAGCTGCCTGAGCAGTGGTGGACAGGGTACACAAACTATGTACTTGAGTAGAGATACCAAGGGTAAAATATTAGTCCAGTAAAAGTCCTCCCTTTAGACCTGTACATACTCAAATGTAAGTATCGAAAGTAAAAGTACTAAAAGATTAATTACGGCTCTGATGTTCTATTACTGTTTTTGTAACGACACTCTTGCTTCATTAACTCATTTTAGGTGTCACTCTTCGTAAACCAATATTTTAATAGAATGTTATTAATTAGTCACTGATAATACTTAAAATGATCATAAGCACAAAACACTGCAGGCAAACAATTTCCAAGTTTCAGTTTAAGATTTATGTGCAAATTAGTTACAAGTTTAATAAAAACACTTCACAAATGAGCTTCCTTTACTATGTTGATCTGTAGGCCTCTGTTCATAAACATAAACCAGACCAAACCAATTTACTATAAAACGAAATGGTGTTTGTAGAAATTCAGTCACGACTGCATATGTGGACATATTTCTATATTGTGCTCTATTTACACAAAGTTAGGTTAGTTCATCATTTATGTTGAACAGACTCTCCCAAAATGCTGTGCTGATGTTGAACTGTCTGTGCTTGCACTATATCGGTATGACCAACAGGTCAAAACAAGCTCAAAACAAAGTGACTGCTGCGCCCTGATTGGTGCTCTTGCTTTGCGCTTCTTTCTTTTTGACATTACATTTTTATACACAAAGGAATCAAAAGGAACGACAAACACAGTTTTCGCACGATGTAGTGGAGTAACAAGTAAAATATTTCACTTTGAAATGTAGTGGAGTGAAACTAAAACGAGTCCTCCCTCCCTCCCTCCCTCCCTCACTCACTCTCAAAAATATGGTCTGGCTTTAAGTTTAAGTGCAAAATCAAATTTAGTCTGATGAAAATAACAGCAGATCATTTTGTTTGATCCCCCATATGGACAAGAACTATACCAGTAACAGTCCTTGGGCAAGACTCCTAACACTAACTTCAGGCAAAGGTAGCATTAGGAGTCTTGCCCAAGGACTTATTGGTACAGTGCTTGCCCAGCTGGTGGGTAAACATTATTGGTCAAAATGATCAAACTGTAAGTCACTCTGGATAAAAGCATCTACAAAATGCTATAAAAGTAAATGTCTTCATGGGTGGAGTTCAGGGGCAAGTAGGACATGCACTGTCCCCTTACTGGCCAGAGCTTAAATATCTATACAAGTTACAAAAACTGAAAAGAATAAAAGGGAAAAAGAACAGAATGCAGCCTTTTTCCCCCCAGATAAAGTGATGTGATTGTGTAGTGTGAATGTTCACATACAACACTGGCTGCTTGAGTGATCATGTTGCAGTAAGAGAGATTCAGCTGTACGTGGGAAGCTTTGTTTTAAATAGCTTGATTTATTTTAGGCTGGTAATTATTTACTGTATTGGTAGTAAAAGGCAAAAACGTCTTTAAATGGAACTCATAGCATTTGTTTACAACAATGTGCATCTAAATAAGAACATCCACTCTGCTTTAGGGACTGCAAAATTAGTATTAGTATCTTAGTATTTCTGTTATTTTCTATATTTACTATTATTGTTATTATATGTTGTGAACAATAACTTTCATTATTTAACCACGAATCAGGCAGTTTTCAGGCTGTTCAATATTACGCTCCAATCACCCGCACTTCCACCAGATGCAGGTTTGAATGTACAGATACAGCAAAGATGAAACTGATGAACAACAAAAAAGTCTGAAATTTGCGTCTGTTCATTTTTAATCACATTTGAATGTTGACCATTTTGATAAGGGCCATTTCCTATTGCTACAACATGAATCAGTCTCAGTCTCTCAAGCAAACCCCTTTCCCTATTCCTAACTGAAGTTAAAATCAGTTGTAGCATCCTTATCCTCTTATAAAAACTATTATAACTATGTTATAACACACACACACACACACACACACACACAGATCCCCCCCCCCCCCATCCCCCACCTCCCCCAAACCGATTATCCTTCTGGGTAGTTGTGGGGTGCTGGACCCTATCCCAGCTGTCATTGGGCAGAAGGCAGGATGCACCCTGGACAGGTTGCCAGTCCACCATAGGGCAATAATAATAATAATAATAATAATAATAATAATAATAATACAGACAACAACAAATAAAAAAAACACAACAACAACAACCACAACCACAACCACAACCACAACAACAACAACCACAACCACAACCACAACAACAAACTATAAAAGATAAGCAATAGATTTTTAAAATTACCATTCTTTTAAAGAGAAACTTGACTGGCTTTGGTCTAAATCTTGTTTTTCTTCTGCCTTTTTTGATTTGCTTTAACATGTAGATCTTGTTTTAACCTGTGGAGGCGCTTTGACTCTGTGTGTTTGTGTGTGTGTGTGTGTGTGTGTGTGTGTGTGTGTGTATACACATGTCACTTTTTTTTTTACATTTTTAACTTCTGGCATTTTTTTTAGATAAATTGTTATGGCTGTATTGATAAAAAAAAAAAATACAGTACAGACCACTGAGTAACAAAAACATCAACACCACACGAGGGTTAATCATGCCATCTAATGCTTTGCTTTATTTAAACAACAACTTTCAAAATGTTCTATGATGTTTTTACATTGAACTAAATTTTCTCAAGAGTTATTCAGTCAAAAGTTTGCAAATGATCACCATCAACAAAAACTCACCCCACACCCCTCCCACCTCCCACCTCTAGTGTTATTTTAAACACTTAGGCAACAAGTTGTGCAACAACATGATTAGACTCATTTTCCAATCATGTTTGTTCAAAATATAGTGGTCACTAAATTGTGAACCAGGTACTGTGAATCAAGTTGATTCTTACACCCATATCTGAATGTTCATTTAAATGCTGTCTGCAGTCTCTTGTTTATGTTGGCTGTACAACTGTATGTTTCTATCTACATCTGTTTTTGTGACTTTTGGAAAATAAATATTAACCGCATGCGCAAATGTTACACATCATAATTAGGTCATTTTCCCCCTAATTTTGGGATTTTCCTCACAAAGATAGTGATGCATGTTTATACAGATTTTGTCAGTACTTATCCAGCTTCAGAGCACGTGCACACACGCACACACACGCACAGGGACTTTTTTTGATTAAATCTGTCTTTGTAAATATGGACTGATGTGACTTCTACATGCACTTTCACGTTCAAGCTTGGACTAGGAATTAAACTCACTGGAAATACTTGTTTAGCAGATCTAAAGTAACGCCTACACACACACACACAAAAGTCCCTAAGTTTTCCATCGACTCACAGAAACATTGGCAATGGCACACTGCAAATACTTGGCACGGGCTCTGGGAAAAAGGGATTGCAATACCACATTCAATCCTGGTGACAAACTTTTTTTGTTTAATTATATTTCTCTTATCTTTGAACCAACAAGAAACTTGGTGATGGCAAAAATGACAAACACTTAAAGAGCAACTGCACTGATTTTTCAAGAAATTCTACATCTTTAAGTGGTTAAGATGTAAACAAAATCATTTAATGTGATTTGGTGTTAAATAGAGTCGGAATTGTTTACAGTGGTGGTGATAGGATCCAAACATCCACCTCTAAAAGCTCCCTCATAGAAAGTTTTGACAGGATGTGTTTAGTTATACGCTGCCTGATGCATGAGACATTGTTATATGATAATTTTGGGATTAAGTTTATTATTTTTTTTTATTCATTTGTTTTAATCCATTCATGGCAAAGGGATACATGAAGGTTGTTGTAAGGCAAAATCCTCAAAGTCCTCAGAGAAAACTTTTTCAAATGCATGCATGTTTTACCGTGAATAGGGCTGCCCACCGCTCCAGGCAAGTGTGCTCACTGCCCCTTGTGTGTGTGCTCACTAGTGTGTATGTGGTGTTTCACTTCATGGATGGGTTCAACGCGGAGGTGAAATTTCCCCGTTTGTGAGATTAAAATGTGTCTCTTAAACAATCATTAACATTGTATAGAAAAATACAGAAGACATGCAAGTTAGTAAATGGGGCAGTCGTGGGCTGGAGGTTAGGGAACTGGCCCTGTGACCGGAAGGTTGCCAGTTCAATCCCCAGGGCTGACAGCACATGACTGAGGTGTCCTTGAGCAAGACACCTAACCCCAAATTGCTCCCCGGGCACCGTGGATAGGGCTGCCCACCGCTCTGGGCAAGTGTGCTCACTGCCCCCTAGTGTGTGTGTCTATTCACTAGTGTGTATGTGGTGTTTCACTTCACGGGTGGGTTAAATGGAGGTGGAATTTGCGCGTTTGTGCGATTAATAAAGTATCACTTAACTTAAATAAAATAAAATGCCTATATTTCTGTTGTAGACATGTGACCACTGGTTCCGTCACCACCACTGTCAGGAAATCTGAGTCTGCAAGTTTCTCTACTGTCAGCCACTTCACATCAAAATCATTCTGACTGACTGCTTACATTTCAATGAGTTATTCAGAAATAAAACCGTGGAATTGCCCTTCTAATAACAGAAATTAGTAAATAAAGCACTTAAAAGAAAAAATGCACAATTCATCTTAAAAGCAGATGCTTGAAAATAGACATAGTTCCTGAGTTAACTAAGCAATTACAGCACAATTCCTCTTAGTGTCATGTATACACATATAATGGCACGGTTTCTTTCAGAATGACAGGGCCCCTCAGTTTTCTCTATGAACTACAGTTGTTACTATTTATTTAAAGATCAGCAGACTAGATTAGCTTTGCATGTATGAGATTAATCAGCAAGCTTTTAGAAACTAAAAGCTAAAATTCTCTTACTTAGCCTATTTATCTAATTACACAGATTTTTTTTTTTTTACATGAAATAAAAAAACTTTAAGAGCGCTGAAAAAAACTGCTCCACGATGAAAATAGAAAATTCAGGTCAACTGTACTTATTTTATGAACTGAACTGGGCAGAAATGTAACTTTATAATCTTCAAAAAACATCCCAAAACATCTCATTCTTAAAATGAGTAAAGGTGTCTTGAAATGTCTTCCTAGTGGACATCTGAGATGTCTGATGTATGCCAATCTAGTCAAGTCTGTTGATCTTTAAATGAAAAACATGATCACTTTCTTTTTTCAAGATCATCCAGCTTGTTAATAACTAACTGTTTGCATAAAAACTACAAAACTTCTAATTCGCTGGCTTCTTGTTTTAATTTTCCCAATCCACCTTAAATTGTGCAGCAGTTATTGATGCTTGCGGTACGTTTAATGCGGCCCTGCGCAGCAGTGACTTAATGTGTGCTGGACTTGAAACAATGCATGCTTGTTAGAAACTCTGACTTTCATTACCACTGCAGAACATCATGTCACATTACATTGAAATCACACGGGGCAAGGCGGCAGCAGTTTCATGATGTCAGAATATCACTCTTGTTGGCTGAGATCTCTAATGACAAACATGACGCGTCTTTTGTATGTTACGTTTTAATTCTAAGAAAGTCGGATTTGCCATCTCCTATCTCCAAATACCACTGTTGTAAGCTCAAGTCAAGGGAAAAATAATCTACACTACACTCTTGCAGTCATCAGCAGTTCACCTTGTCAGCCAATCTCAGGCCAAGTCGAAAGCAACTGCAGTAATTCTAATGCCTCAGGCGCCAGAATGCAACTGCCAAAAAGCCAGCAAATGTCCTAATCAAAAAATGTTACAGTAATAAAAGAATAATTAGGATATTCTGATGGACTAAATCACCTCATAGGGAGGTAGGTAGTAATATTAAGCTGAGTATGTACTGAATTAAACAAACATGTGACCAATGACTTTCAGACGTAAAACAACACCCTATGTGGGCCCCAGATATACTTGGGTTTATTTTGTTAGGGTTAGAAAGCAATATGGACAATCGTCTATATAGTGTTAATTTCTGTTTTTACTATTTTCCCCAATAATAATTACTTAAGATTTACTTTAATTGTAGAATACTTCTAGATCAGATAATTAGTAGGGCTGGTAGGGCTTTCTGGAACAATCTATAAATGGTTTAGGTCTCATTTAGAAGGCCGGAGCTCCTTTACTATTATTGCCAGCTATGAGTCTGATACGGTGGCTATGGCATGTCGAGGCCCCTGTGTCAATGTATAGAGCACATAAATAACTGGACTAGGTAAATTTTTCTTAATTAAATAGAGATTACTGTGTTTGTTTGGCAACAAAGAGAATATAATTTATATTTGCAAACGCCTCGATTCCAAAATCTTGGCATTCTAACAGTCTTGGGTCTCACCTTCACTAGCCATATCAAAAGAGCCACCAAAGCAGCTCCCATCTTAAAAACAAAGCCAGAATCAAAGGTTTGGTGTTCTAACAAGACCTAGAGAAACTCATCCACACTTATTTCCAGCAGAGTAGACTACCATAATGGTCTCTTAACCGGACTTCCCAAAAAGAACATTAGTTAGAATAGATTCCAAAGTTCCGCTACTAGTCTATAAATCACTGATTGGTTTCTGTACAGAATGCATCTCTGTTATGTTTAAAGATGTGAATTTTTGCCCATACTGCCCACTACTACTTCTGGGCACAACACTATAAAAGGAAGAAATCTCAAAACTGTTCAAGGACCCTGAAACATGCCAGCGACTGTAGAGTGAGGTGGGTTGAAGTTTTTAAGGTCACCATGCCAAATATATAAAGCTCGCTAGCACTGGGCTGTGGATCAGTGAAACGGTGTTCTCGAGAGATACCCTTGGGAAGAGGTTGCGATCTAAAACATTAGTACTTCACTTCACCTCTCTAATGCAGTTGTGGCTACATGAATAAATAATTTATTTAAATTTAATTTAAATAATTGTAACTGCTTTATACCTGATGTTTCATATTACTACCACAATCACCGCCACCTTACTATATTCTTAAGTACTTAAATCGGGTGTAGATACTGTAAATTCTCTATATTGTCTTAAATTATTAGTAAGGTGTTTATTTTTACATAAATGGTTGCAACTGTAACAACTGCAATTTCCCCCTGGGATCAATAAAGGAATCTGAATCTGAATGAAATAAAATCCTCACAAATATGTTAAAATATCTAAAGTAAAAGGCTTCTCACAAAAGAAGATTTCCCTAAGATTATTAACAGCAACACAAGCCACACTCTGTCATAATTGAAATGCTTTTAAACTCCCCAAAACAAACACCCCCACAGCTTCTTTTCCACAGAGGAATGTAATGAATTTCAGTATTGTAGTGAGGTCAGAAACCTGCTTGAAATTTGTCAAAATAACCATTTAACGTTAGAAAATCAAACAGGAGTCGTGCATTGATGATCCTATTATTTTCACCGTGTGTGCTATACATGGATCATACACTGAATTATTTTAAACTGTAGGCTCACAGTAATAAATTTATTTAAAAATAAATTCAGGTATTTAGATGACTTACACAGATCTTAACATCATTCGTCTAAATATCGGAATTTATTTTTTAATACATTTATTACCATGAGACTTCTTTCAGCTGCTCCCTTTAGGGGTCGCCACAGCAGATCATCTGCCTCCATCTTGCCCTATCCACTGCCTCCTCTACTTTCACACCAACCATCGCCATGTCCACCTTCACTACATCCATAAACCTTCTCTGAGGTCTACGTCTTCTGCTTCTACCCGCAGCTCCATCTCCAACATTCTTTGACCAATATATCCACTATTCCTCCTCAACACATGTCCAAACCATCTCAACCTGGCCTCTCTGGCTTTATCTCCAAACTGCTCCACCTTCACTGTCCCTCTGATCTGCTCATTTCTAATCTTGTCCATCCTTGTCACTCCCAACGAAAAACTCTTCATCTTCATCTCCGCCACCTCCAGCTCAGCCTCCTGTCTTTTAGACAGAGCCACAGTCTCCAAACCATACATCATAGCAGGACGCACTGCTGTCTTCTAAACCTTCCCTTTCACTCTTGCTGCTATCCTTCTGTCACACATCAGCCCTGACATCCGTCTCCACCCACTCCATACTGCCTGCACCCACTTCTTCACCTCTTTTCTACACTGTCCATTGCTCTGGATGGTTGACCCAAGATATTTGAAGTCATCCACCTTTACGACCTCTACTCCTTGCATCTTCATATTACCGTGAGACTACAGTTTAAAATTTGATTTTACTTTTTGTCTTTCACAGACTACGTTGACAAAGTAAGCTCCTATCTATTTAATGCATTTGGAATCAGGAAATATTTGCATGGCCTTATCAAAGTGATTTTGAATGATTGTGAGCATCTCATTTTGACTACATGTCACTTGCTACTGTTCTACACAGTTTTCCTACCTTTCAGAGCCTCAGATATGCTTTCAAAGTCAGCGGGAAGCATGTCAGCTGCAGTATCAGGAAGGTTAATCATCTCCCTCACCTCCTAAAGAAGAAAGAGGACACATGTAGTTGGCAATTTCAAGACACATGTTAAAACTACACTTTCAAGAAAGCCTGACATAATGTCTGTGTAGCTATGGCACCTCACCAGGGCTTTTTAGCAGATGCAAAGTTTGGCTTCCAAAGGAAAAACATTTTCAAGTAAGAAAAGTGTTCATTGTACTTCATTTTGGATTTAGGACAAACATCTTTTATGCAGATGCTTTCACTGCTTTTACCAATCAGGGAAATGTAACAAAACTTGGTCTGTCTGCTGATGTAGGCATGCAATGACGAGAGCGAGAGAGCGAGAGAGAGAGAGAGAGAGAGAGAGAGAAAAGACAAAAAAAGAAGAAGAAGTGGTAAATCAAGGTGGAAGAGAGAGTGAGGGTGAAAGAAAAGTGAAGATAAAGACGAAATCGGACAGAGGAAGAGAATAAAGAGGGAAAGACGTCGTACCTTAATGGTGCATGCGATTTGCAGAGGCCCCCTTCGTCCCACTATTAGAACCCTGCGCACTCGACTGGCTGCAAGAGTATCTAGCGCATGTTGGGTAATATCGGTCTTCTGTAAAAATAAAACAGGTTTTACTTAGTGGAGTTAAAATAACAGTTACCCCATGATGTCACTGGGATCAAGGCCAATGCAATACAGGAAATGACAGGAAAGCAGGCATAAAGGGCCTTTGTGAACAAAAGTGTAAAAAGTGTCAGAGCAAAACTCTGTATGTTTCAGAGTAACCAATAGTGGCACTGGTCTGGCCCGTTCAGCTCTTTGGAGAACTTCATGAAAGAAAAAGTGTGGCTTACATAAGCACGTACCACTAAATAAACTACACTTATATTCCTACAGAGACACACTCTTAAAAATAAAGGTTCCTAAATTGTTCTTAGCTTGGATGTGCAGGACATAACTGCAGAAAAGTGGACCTTGGTGCAAACATTACATAAATGAAAAATGCAAGATATAGGCTCTTTACCTGGTATAGAATCTTTATGTGATGTATTTTAAACTAAATATACATGTATTGACACAAAGATGCAAATAAATATCTGTAGTATATACACATATACTACAAAACCCTGCTGGTGTCATCCTATATAAATAAAAATGTATGGCCACGACTTAGTAACGCGTGGGAACAAGATAATTGAGTCATGGCCACGACTCAGTAAGGTGTGGGAATGAGATTCTAATGCATGGCCATGACATTGCAAGGCATGACCTCGATCCCACACTTTACACAGTTGTAAATTATTGCATTGTGCATTATTATAATTTATATGGGATGTCACCAGCAGGGCTCAGTAACATACAGCTGTGAGCTATTTTAAATAATAAAGTTTAGTTCTGTTCTCTCATCAGTGCCTCCAGCCATTTACAATGAAGTAAGTAATTGATTTAACATGAAGCATTCATTAGCCCTTCAGAAACACAAAGTGTTGAATGATAACCGCAGACAATACTTGACTGCCATGACGAGAGGTTTGGAAAGGGTTCAACAAAACCAATGAGAATCTATTTATTACACTTTTAAATACAATTTTCTCGGGTGTCTAAAACTTGTGCATGGTACTGCATATATTTGGCGGATTTTCGGTATAGCAACCTTCAGCAAGTCCAGAGGAGATAGCAGGATTCTGGCCACGTCCAGCGCCACATTGCCTTGCCCCAAAATCACCACCGTCTCACAGTTCAGATGTGGCTGGAGCTGGTTGGAGAACACATGGGAGGCAAACAAATTAGAGATGGAATCTAGACATTCTATAATAAGCTCTGAGGCAATGCTTCCCCACTTGGACCTCATGTGTCTGCAGATAGTCCTTATTTGTGCTTTAAGGGAGTTGGAGCAAAAATGTAGGCTGTGTCTGAGGGCCCTGATGGAGTTGGACAGGAAACTCTTCATATCAACCTCTACTCTTAGCTGTCAGTGACTCCAGCACTGCATAGCTGCATACTTTATATGATGTTACATTTCAAGACTGTGCCTCAAAAGCGGTATGAAAGGGTGACTCTTCAGAAAGCTCTGAATTACCTCTTTGTTGCTGGGAAGTCCGTTGTACCATCCAACAAAGTCTCTGGCTGAGAACACACCAGCCAAGCCTTCCCCTGAAACTCTCATAGAGCGATTTGCTTCTGCCCCATAACTCTGGACAAACAAACAAGAAATTTCATCTTTGTTAAGTGGAGCATTATTCCCCAATTCAATGATGTCCATTTATTACAAAGCTAAACATATGTATATGCTTGACTTCAGCATAAACAGGATGATAACAGGATGAAAGCTATTTACAGCCAGTAGAAATACACGGGAACAGCAGTAAGTTTTGACATCTAGGTTTGAAAGAATGTATCATTTATCTAACAAAATATTTCTAGTCTTTGCATTTTTTTTATTTACAATTGTGTTATTAATCAAAATATAACACAAAACATCTTTCAAATAAAATTTAAGCTTAACAATGTAGACTGTATGTGCTAATGACTACATTTCATTTTAATAAGCTGACAAAAATAACAGAAAAACAATGTCAATTCAGGGCATCAAATAAACTGAAACTATGATTATATAATTACATAATGGTATTATGTACATTCGTTTAATGGAATTATCACTGCAACAAAATTGCATAATAGTACTAACAATAGCTGTAGCACTACTACTACTACTACTAGACATAAAATCAGGTGTGGATGCACACATTGATCTGCAAAACTCAAATTTCAGACTGTGATTTAGTGGTTTTAGTATTTCTATAGTTCTTTTCTTTAGATCAACTGACAGCTTTATTACATGACACAAAAGACTTCAGAACGGTGAGGGTATGCATGTCTATGATTGTGCAGCAGGACAGCTAAATTTTAAAATGTGTTTCTTGCTCTTGTGAGTCCAAGACAAATCTCCTCAACAAGGTGTATGATGTATATTCAGTCCAATTTGATTCAACTCAATGAGTGAAACCGGTCCTCACAAGTACAACAGCGTGGTAAGCTTTCCTTAGCTCCTCCACACTGACATCCGTACCCACGTTCACGTTGCCGTAGAAATAGCAGCGCTCGTGCTGGGCCGTCTGAGTAAACGTGTTGATGACGTTCTAGGAAGAAAAAAAAAAAGATGGAAGGGGGAAAAAAACAATATATGTTAAATATTGTTTTTAAACTGAAATATTAAATACGAAGTTGAAATTAACTCAAAGGAACATGAATTGAGAGATAAAAAAATGAAGGGACACAGCAGAGATAAAGTACTTTGTGTCCATATTCAGAACCTGCAAGTTTGGTTGGTTTGTCTTGAAAGAGGTCAAAAGAGGAGCAGGTTAAAAACTCCCCATTGAAGCTTGGGGTAAATAGATAGTGGGCAGGTAGACGGGTGAATGTGAGTGAGGCAATATGTTGAAAACGTGAGTTAGATATCTTTCTGAAAAGCACAGGGAACAGCAACGGCTGAAGATTTCTGGAAAGTTTTGTGATTACAGCTTTAAAGCTAAGAAAACAAAGCATTGGATGGGATATGCAATGAAGACTGATAAGAGACAGATTATCTAAAACTTCACAAAACCCAGAATAAAAAAAATTACCCAGACTAATTGTATGCTTATATTGGCATTGTGTGTGGTTACACTGTGTCAGCGTGTGGTTATTAAAATAGCTGACCACAGCTTTCAGCTACATCAAGTTTTATCTGTGTTGTTCGCAGGAAGTCATACTATGCACTAAACCACATTGACAAGTCTGTGCAACCTTAATGAACAGCTGGATGTAGTTTGAGTGGGCAGAGAGAAATGGTCAAAACTGAACATCGAAATTTTTTTTTTTTCCTGATCTTGCTTACTGGCGTCAGCTGTTGTCCCAAAAGCAATGAAAACTGACCTTGACTTCTGGGTGATCTGGGGCCACTCCAAATCGAACCAGGCCAAACGGAACAGGTAGTCGCTCATAGACATCCACAACCATGTCGTCCCGGGCCTGAGACATAGCACATATACTTTCACACACCGCATAACAACATAGCAATTATTCTCTGCTGAGACATGGTGCACAATTTTTATTTTTATTTTTTTTTACGTTTGATTCCTCCTTTGGACACCGTCAGAAATTCTCAAGATCGTTTGATATTGTCCTCAAAAGAGATCCAGAAATTACCTACATACATGGCTTCATATCCACTCAAATTCCACAGCCATGAATATTAAGCTGGGAAACATTATTTGATTTAGATCAGATTAGCACATAACGGAGTATGAGTGATCACAGTATAAAATGCAGCCTTGTTTTACAGGTCAACCTGTCTCAGGGACGTGTAGCAATGGCGGCATTTCAGTATAAAAGTAAAATACTGGACCCTCCCTCAAGACTTAACTATAAGCTCGAATGGTGCAAATAATCCTTGAAGGAAAACAGGAAAAAAAATTACAGTAATTGCACCACTACTGCAGCAGTTTAATTTACTCCTATGTTTATCAGTGTAACCTTTCATGTCTGTAACATACTTCAAAGAATGTTTTTGTAAACATCTGAACGAAGCAAGTCTATTTTGTTAGCTTGCCATGTATGTCCTGCCACACAAATTGTGCATGACAACCTGTATTGCTGCTGATTACTAGGCCTATTCTGCAATGGTTTTCTTTTTCACTCATGTGTTGTGCTCTGTTGGACTGAGAGAAGGTAGATTATTTGTTGACCACAGTGCATAAGCATTAACCCATGCAAGAGGCAGGGGGTGGCAGGGGGAGGCAGGGAGAGTGAATTATAAAGATGTCAAAAGAAGAAGCGACTAGAGTGCAGGTAAGCACTCTAAGCCCAGGCTTAAAATTACAAAGAGCATCATATCCATGGGTTTAATTGAGATAATAGTGGGATTAAAAAAAAGGAAGGCTTAAAAAAGTGGATAAAAACACATAAGCGGGAACCATGACAGACCTACCATCAAAGTCTTTGACTCTACGTTAGAAATTGTAGGAGGAAGAAAGCATTGAAGTCTTAATTGAGGTCCATGAAGTAACAAGCAAGGGATGAAAAAAGAAGCAATGAGGAAGGAAAAGTTTGAATATCTGAAGAGCATGTTGCATCAGTACACAGCACCTGGACGCTTGGTAACAGAGAAGGAGAGATGCTTTTGAGAAGTCACTGCTACCTCTAAACATGTTATGTTCACAGCATAATAACTAGGGCTGCAATTATTGTAACTCCCGTTGAGGTAAACAACAAACTGGAACTTCACGTGTAATATGACTATGTGCAGTACTGTGTAAATTAATTAGATACCTAAACAAACAGGTTAAAGCTATTTATCTGGGCAATCTGCATGTTGACAGTAAAAACACTATAATACTGGAATAAATGCAGATAAACAAACACCAGAGGAATTTCTTGCTTTTCAAAGAAGTAGTCAAGATGTTGTGAGATGTAAGGAGGGTTGGTTCTTCTCGATCCCTCTGGTCAATGTATACCTCCAGCATTCTTATTACACAGGTATTGGATGAAAACTACAAATAATGCTGGGCTGCAAAAAGCAGAGATCTAGAAATGGATAAACGAACATGATGTCAGGCATAAAATCTCTATTTACTGTTATTCATGTTTATTTTATTATTAGTATTTTCTTGAGCAAAAAACACTTGGTGCTCAATTAAATAGCTTTTTGAATATAATTTAGACACAGACTCTCAGATTACAAAAGTTAGGCTGTCATTATTGTTTGCATAGCATAGTACTATAATTTACAACCCAAACTCCAAAAAAAGTTGGGATGCTGTGTAAAATGTTAATAAATTTAAATAAAAACAGAGTGCAATGATTTGCAAATCTCACAGGCCCATATCTTATTCACAATAGAACACAGAACATAAAGTGCGACATTTTACCATTTCATGAGAAATCTCAACTCGTTTAGAACTTGAAGGCAGCAACACATCAACAAATCTAAAAAAAGCTGGGACAGGGCCATGTCTACCATTGTGTAGCATCACCTCTTCTTTTAACAGTGTGTACATGTCCAGGAAATGGGGAGGACAACAGTTGGAGTTTTGGGAAAGGAATGTTGTCCCATTCTTGTCTGATGTAGCATTCTAGCTGCTTAACAGTCCTGGGTCTTCTTTGCCGGATTTTTTGTGATGCGCCAAAGTTTTCTACTGGTGAAAGGTCTGGACTGCAGGCAGGCTGAAAGAGACGCTGTCTGGACGGGAGCATATGTTGTTCTAAAACCTCTATATACTGTTCAGCATTGATAGTGCCTTTCCAGATGTTCCAGATCTGCCCACGCCATAGGCACTAATGCAAACAAAACCATCAGTAATGCAGGCTTTTGAACTGTGAGGAGGATGGTTCCTCTCCACAGGGTACGGCGGCCAGGGTTTCCAAAATGAATATCAAAATTTGATTCATCTGACCACAGAACTGTTTTCCATTTTGCCTCAGAACATTTTAAATGAGCTTTGGCCCAGAGAAGACGGCAGCGTTTCTGGATCATGTTGACATGTCTTCTTTGCATGATGCAGCTTTAACTTGCATTTGTTGATTGCATGGCGAACTGTGTTCATAGACAATGATTTCTGGAAGTGTTTGAGCCCACGCAGTGACTTCCAGTACAGTATCATGCCCGTTTTCAGCGCAGTGCAGCCTGAGGGTCTGAAGATCACAAGCATCTGTCCCTTGTGTACAGGGATTTCTCCAAATTCTCTGAATCTTTTGATATTATGCACTGTAGATGGTGGGAAATCCAAAGTCTTCACAATTTTTGAACAATTTTTCTGAAATTGTTCCACAATTTTTACACACCGATTTTAAAGATTAGTGAACCTCTGCCCATCTTTGCTTCTGAGAGACTCTGCCTCTCTAACGTGCTCTTTTTATGTCGTCACATGAGTTAGTTGCAAATTGCTCCCCCAGCTGTTTTTCATTAGCACCACTTACTTTTCCAGCTTTCCGTTGGCCCGATCCCAACATTTTTTTTTTTTTAGATGCATTGCTGCCTCCTAAGAGCATGAGAGAAGAGAACTAAAGACTAAACACCTCTCCTCCTGTGAGAAACTACCACTATAAACATAGAGTATCAGGGGTCAATCCAGTGAGAATCATTAAAGGGCATCTCAAAAGAAACTTAGTTTCCTGCATATGCTACCATCTGCTAGCTCGTCTTAAATGTTTATGCATCAGAGAAGTAGTTTAAATGCATTTCATTATACTTAACTCCCCGTATATGTATAATGACAAAGTTGAATTCAATTTAATCTGTCTAGCGGTCACTGGTCTCTAACCTACAAAAAAAATAGTATCCAACTGTAATGTCCTGCATCACCTCTCTTTATAAACAGGCATGCAGATTAAACCATCTTTGGTCATTGTTATTCTATATGCTTTTATTAGGAAGCTCAATGAAATGAGTAAAAAGGCGTTGAATATTCATCAGTATCAGCAGGATTTTCTTCTGCTTCTCATTTTCTGAAGCATCATTAAATCTCTGTTTCAGCTGTCTTAGTGGTTTACGTTGTAGTATTTATAGTTAACACATGTAAACTACAGGTAAAAAACTGAAACCGTTTTTCTTGACCTTCTTGCAAGTGGACTAATTTCGGTGAACTTGCTCAGTAGCATTGTTTACATTTTTAAATGTTTATCTTTCGTTTCTTAACTCTTCTCTGCCAGACGCTATTGTGAGCGTGCCTAGCTACTTCTGCACTCATCTTTTTGTGGATTATAACAACATAACATTTTTTGGAAAATTGTTTTATATGTTGTATCATAAATTATTATGCTGTTATACTTAGACACTAATAAATACTAGTGTTTCATTAGTGTGGCTGAGTCCTAGAACACCATCTGATTCTGATTCTCACTATCAAAAGAGAAAGCGGGAGAGAGAGAGCCTGTCAGTCACGCACAGAGAACACCATCTGATTCTGATTCTCACTATCACTTAGAGAGAAAGCGGGAGAAAGAGAGCCTGTCAGTCACGCACAGAGAAAGAGAAAGAGAAAGACAGCGATCATCAAGATCTTTCATCAGCATGCTGGTCACCACCTGCTGATTTTGGCACACGTTCAATCATCACTATAAAAATCAATGCTGGAAGAAACCTTTCATTCATAACTTGGTCCATGTTGACAAGAATAATGCTTTTACTAAACTTACCTGGCCTTGTCCTCCCACTCAAAGCTCCAACAGGAGGTTCACAGCAAAAATTATTCTAAAGCATCCTTGGCTTCCAACCACATGATGCTAATTTTCTTCATAACTCATTGCTTTGAGAAAATGTGACACAGAATGGGAACTAACCTTCAGGAGATGTTGTGCTGTGTAAAACCCTGCTGGACCACCTCCCACTATGCACACCTTTGGTCCTGGTCCGCTGGCTGAAGACAGCCTCCGAGCTAAAGAGGAAACAAACAAAGTTCGGTCCTATTCCTTCTAATCGTTTAGGCAGCATCTCTCTCTCTCTCCAAACTAGCTAAAGTAATCTGCAATTATCTCCAATCTGGATTGGTCTTTGTTTTGTTTTTTTAATCCAAGTTCCACATCCTGATCCTGGAGGACCACTGTCCTGCACATTTCTGTGTTTTCCTGCTCTTATATACCCACATCAGTTAAGGAAGGCCTTGTTCTTTACCTGATGTCTTGGTTCCAGTGTGTTAGAGCATGGAAAAGACCATAATACGCAAAAAAAAGGGGTACTCCAGGATCAGGATGTGGAACCACTTTTAAAGCTGTTCTACAAACATTTTAACAACATTTTAAGTGGAAAACATTTAGGGAACCTGCAAATCTGGATCTGCAGGCCAAGCCCAAAACTGGTATTATTATTAGCTCAGAGTAGGTATTTCATCATCACCACCACACATGAGTAATGTTTACTCTGGGAACACGCTTCATCACACTGCATAGTAATAAGAGGTTTTATGCTTTTGTCTTTTATCACCTACACTACAGCAACACCCTACCGACTTCATTATCTTAAATGACTGTTAACAGCTATTACAGTGAGGTGAAATAAGAATTCAGACACTTTATTATTTTATATATTACAGTACACATAATTACTTCAAATTTACAATACCTTTTCACTTTGTATTTAGAAATATGAACAAAGCATGTGTTCATAAGCAAAAAAGGAGATCAAATGAAACTGACAATGAAAAAAGTATTCAGTCACTATACAAAATAAACCACACGTAGCAAGACTGTAAGGGAGAAGCCAGCAGACTGTTAGAAACAGCTGCATGACGACCTGTAAGGAGCAAGTCCAGCTGCACAGAGAACAACAAGCAAAGACTTGCAATGCAGTCGCCCCATTCAACCCACACAAAAAAACTAAGCACTAAAAATGGCTTGCTAACAAATGAAGCACAGGGCACAGAGACACGTCTCTACCTGTGGGATACACATCAGAACCTCCTTTAGGACAATGTATTCTGGTCAGGCTAAACAAAATTAGACCCCATGAAAAATAAAGAAGCTTGTCATATTTGGGGAAAGAAGGGCTGTGCTTACGATCCCAAGAACAGTGATGTATGGAAGGGGGAGCATGATGATGGGAGTGCTTTTCTGTAAACAGCACTGGGGCACTACACATTATCCAAGGAAATGAATGAATGAATTGACTAATCTACCAATACATAACAGAGGGGAACTTTCTCCTACTGGCCAAGTACACAGTGACCCCAAACATACAGCCTAAATACTTCTCCTGACTTAAATGCCACTGAAAATTGATGGAGGATTTAAAAAATGTGAGTTCAACAGAGGAACAGAGTTTTGGATTGTTGTGTTTCCATCCATCTGTGTAGTAAGACTACAATACCCAAGCTGTATTATTTGAATGTGACAAACAACCACTACAAATTGCTAGCACACAGATATATCCTGTTCTTATGAACACATCCATTACACAGTGCTTCACTCACAGAACAAAACAGCTTAATTATATCAAATATAATTAAGTGTAGCATACCCATGTGTGGAAAACATGAAGAAGTGAAATCTAAAGCAGCTGAACAACCTTATAACAGCACTGGCCTGCACACTGAAAATACAGGGAGATTCACTCGAAAGAGGCCCCAAATATTATGCTGCAAGTCTTGTTAAGATGAAGCAATCCAAACCCAAAAATATGCTACATACCTTGACGCATGTAATAATCGCATTACATGTGATGCTGTAATGCGACACGTGAAGGGTATGGGGGTATGCACCTAGAAGTTGCAAGTGCAGGTTAAACATTGCGACAGCTTTCCGCATCATTGCTCGGAAGCAGGGGCATGCCGGCTTGCTCCAAGCTCCATATACTGAGGAGCACATTGCACATTGTTTTGTGGCTTCGTCCTAGAGAGAGTCATCACAGAATATTCGGGGGCCTCTTTCGAGGAGAATCTCCCAGTAGATTCACGGCCCAGGCAGGAATGCTTTTGGGAGCACTACAAGAATTTTTAGATCTATAAGATTTAAAAGCCAAATTACTGGGATCTGCAAGCAGAATGTAATTAAAAATTATGATCTCATCCTTACGCAACACAAAACAGACACTAAAGACAAGTCGCCATTAGACAGAGAAATTAGGCCAGATTGCCACCTTGACCTCCGAACTCATCCTCCTCCCTCATTTAATACGACATGACAGTCACCAAAGCGCTTTCCATTATGATGACTTGCAAACAGCAAAGCTGCATGACTGCAATCAGATATTCAGCTATCAGTAAAATATCCAGCTATCTATCTGGCTTCCATCTGCATTAATCCAGCAGTTTCAGTAAGAGAGCTACTAATAAACCAAAGTCTGATCTCATTTTTCTGCCACAAAATGTTTGCTGTCTTTCAAATGTTTACTCCCACTCTCTAGATAGGCCATCAGAAAAGGGCTGACTTTCAAATCTCACTCCAGGGACTACGGAGTCAAGAGACGTTTACAACTAATTTATTAATGTTAAATTATTTCATTTTAAGCACAGTGGCCCTAAATGCTGGCTTGCTGGAAATTCCTAGCACAAAGTCTAAGCAGACAAGCAACGTTTTGCGATTACTCTTGAATTCTCTCAAATCTGTCAGGCACCTTCTGCTTTTTAAACGCAAAGCAAGACTTTTCTTTAAATGGTCATTTACTTCTTGCATTTTTATAATCTGTCTTGTTATGCTTGCTCTATATGAATATTTTGAAGCCCACTGAGCTGCAATTTTACGTACAAAAGAAAAAAGTTTGAACATTGAACATTTTGAACATTTGAACTTTTCTTGAGGCCTTGCAAGCTTGAAAAATCTGCACTTCGAACACTTGCAAACCGAGGTCTGAATTTCAATGACTGAAATAAACACAAGCCTCAAAGCTGATTAGTAGAAGAACAAAAAACCTAAAATGATCATCTAGATGTACTGGAGTTTCATAGAAAATGTACAATAGTCTTTTAAGGCCATGAAACCCCCCTCCTCCCCCTCCCCCTCCCCCAGGATAAGCATCTGCACTTTAGACTCTTACAATCCACAAAACTACAGGCTAAAGGCCTTGAATGAACTTCAGTTAAATACACAAGCCAAACGAATATCAAACTACGATATTTACGACCAGCTATCACCTAGACCATAGATTTGAACTTACCCAGTGATGAGAAAACACCATGATGCCTGGATGTCTGCAGCATGCAACGCAAAGCAGTAAAGGACCCCTTCATTTTTCTCAATCCATGGAGACTCGAAATGCTTGGAAAGAAAGCGAGACCGAGTCGCAGCCCTGAATAACGACTAGCTGTTGATAGACAAGCTGCTTAAGCTTTCGCCTGCAGAAGATTAACTACTGTAAACACCGCAGGGCTGCAGATTTGAGAGCTGGTAATTGGCCAGGGATACAAACTCTGCATGACAGTCACGAAAAGACTGGCAGTTTGTTTGCTCAGTCTGTCTCACATACACCCAGACCACATCCAGCGGGCGAGCACAGGGCAAAAGCCCCGGTTCAGTGGCGCGGCGCTCGGATTCAGACTCGGCTCCTCCACCGCTAATGTGAACCTCACTCACTAAAACTGTTCACGAGTGCACTCAGCAAGCTGCTTTCCTCCTGCCGCCTCTCTAAAAACACCCACAGAGGCCGTACCGAGGCTGCAAACGGTTACATTTAAACATTAACCGGTTAAATCTGTGAAGTTTGTGAGCAAATCCCGAACATAAACATTAGACTTTCCACAAGCCGCTGCACTACAGAGCAGCGTCCGCCTTTTAAAGCAGCCCGTAAGGCACGGCGACGCTGACTAAAGGTTCCTAGCTTTATGGCTCCTCTCTCACCTTGACTGAAGGTCTCTGCTTCACACAAGGCCTTTAAGATAAGATATTGTCAACGTCTTATCAGCTGCTGTTGCATTTCTGACACTGACGTTACAAATGTCAGTGTCAGGCGCAGCGCACACACTTCTGCACACAACTGCACACGATGACAGGCCTGTGCAGTTTCATCACTGTTAAGATTGAGTCAGGATCTTTGTTGGGATGTTTGTTTTAAAAGACCACTTTAGCACAGAATCAGACAGATGGTCGACTCTTTGTGTGGAGAAGAACTGCAGTCAGAATGCAGTGAGGCTACTGTAAAGCACATGGGCGGAAAGAGCGAAGCCTGGGGCTGGTTTTTAAAACGTGGCAGAAATGTCCAAGTACTTTTGGGAGCCACTGTATATACAGAGCAGTTAAAGAGAATTGCTAAGAATTTTGAACCACAACAAATGCTGGATATTTTCAAGATGTCACGCACTTCATTTAGTGAACCGTTTAAAACCCGCTGAGATCTTGTGGGGCTACATGAGAAAATGTAGGGGGGGGGGTTTCACTATGAATTATGTACTATGAATTATGGTCCTGTGGACAGCAGCGAAGAATGTGCGGGAAACTGGACCTTCTAGCGGGACAATGATCCAAAGCAAACCTCAAAAACCTCAAAACCTCAAAAACGGCTCACAGACCACAGAATTAAGGTTTTGCCTCCCGTTGTTACAACCTTCACAATGGGGTGGCTTGTAACGGACAACATAGTCACAAAGTCATATTTATTAAAGAATTTATTCAGCTACATTCATCAAGTATAAGTGGTTATAGGTGATGTGACAACAAGAAGACATACAGAAGATAAATGGGTGTAAAACACAATACATATATATAGCATGATTGTGTCCACAATGAGAAAGGGATAAAATAATGGATAGTATAACTACAGCAGAAACCAAAGAATAATATGTCAAGTTTAATGATTCGAAGCTCTGTATTTAACCATCTGTATTCCACTGTGTTGTATTTCACTACACTGTGTTTAACTCTGTTCCCTTTTCTCTGGGTATCAACGTGGACTTTTGTTTCTAGCAGTATCTGAGCTCAAGACTTTCTCTCTAACCTACCAGTACCTAGCAAAGATACTCTCTAGATAGACAAAGCACTTCTTGTAAGTCTCTCTGGATAAGAGCGTCTGCTAAATGCTGTAAATGTAAATCTGTATTCAAAGTCATGGTACTCCATAAACTAAATCCAACATGAAGTAAATATACTCAACATTTACGGCATTTGGCTGACGCTCTTATCCAGAGCAACTTACAATTTGATCATTTTACACAGGCAGGCCAAGGCAGTGTTAGGAGTCTTGCCCAAGGACTCTTATTGATATAGTGTAGGGTGTTTGACCAGGTGGGTATTGAACCCCAGTCTACAGTGTAGAAGGCAGAGGTGTTAACCACTACACTAACCAACATGCAGCAATTAACAGCCAATGAATAAACTGACAACACAAAGTGCAACAACAGATCAGTATTACTCAGTACTGACACATACGATTGTAAAAAAAAAAAAATCAAGAAAAAAATCTGGTACGTCATATAAACAGTTGGCAGCACATCATGAAAGAATCAGTGTTGAGTCAACATGTGTACCCCTGCAGACTGTCCTCAGTTTGAAACCATGTGAAGAAGATGTGAGAAGAACTCTAGTGCAGTTAATCAATTACATGATCTGACCTGTTCTTTCTGTTGTTGAGAGATTTACATCTTACAAAACTTTGTCAATTAAACTTCAAACAAAGTTCTGATTCTGATTAGTTTAATTTACAATTTCAGTGAGGGTTGGTCACGGACTAGTTTGATAGTTCAATCTAATGACATTACTTAATGTGATACAACTTACACAAATCCAGCAGACACATTCACATACATATAGATCAATATATAAACCAACAACAATGCCAAAAAAAGTTGAGACAGTTTGTGAAATGCAAATAAAAGAGTAGGCATTGATTTGTAAATCTGAAATGTTGAAAAAAAAACATCTCAAACAGGCGATGCAATCATTTAACAGCTGCATCCAGGAAAGGCCTAGCCCTTTATGAGCCAGGATGAATCAAGGTTTATCACAAAGCTTATTGAATAATATAGTAATTTAACATTTCTCAGCAAGTGATTAAAAAAGTGGCATTTCATTCTTTGTGGTGCATAGTATCATCAAGGGAATCTAGAAAAATCTCTGTGTTTAAAGGACACTGCTGAAAAAACACAGCTGAGCGTCAATGACCTTTAACCTGTCAAATGGCACTGCATAAAACAGCATGCTTCTGTGATGGATGGTCACCTCATGAGCTTTAAAAACCCTTGTCAGTAAACACTGTTCATCACTGTGTCCACAAATGCAAGTTAAGACTGTACTATGCACAGCAGAAGACACGTCAACAACATCCATAAACGCTGCCGACTTCTCTGGGCTTAAGCTCATCTGAAGTGGACTGATGCACAGCGGAACTGTGGACCGAGTGAACTGTGATCTGCTGCAGTGTGAGGGTATAACAGGGCATGGGTAACTACCCATATATGAAGGCACCTGTAATTCAAAGAAACACATTTTGTAGTGACATCTCAAAGTCACAATAAAATGTTGTATCTCCTGCTGGATAAGGGGAATTTCCAGAGTTTTCAAGCCTTAAAAGACCAATATGGAAGATTATCTCAAAGCTGTATAAAGGATCTATAGATTTAGACACTGACTCTACATTATATATTAAAGAAAAATAGGAAAATGAGTGTGGCAACCATATTGCCAAGGAGGACTGGGAGAGTATTTGCGCACTACAATGGAAATCCACTTATTCTGCAACTTGGAGGAAATTCTGTTGGAGAAACATCTGTTTTTTTAACCCCAAGGCAGAAGAGCCACTACACAGGCAAGTCTATTTGTTGGAGGCATTGTGTTTCGCAAAAGGCTAATCACTACCATGTCTTTTGGGAATGCCCTGTTATTGAAAAATACTGGAGAGATATAAACATTTTGGAAATCCCCCTTGACTTCAGATTTGATGTTTTATATTTGGGTAACACCCCCATGGATAGAACGATTGTGCAGGTGTCCACAGACATGGACAATTCACTTTGTAATGACAGTGATATTTACAAACAAACTAAATTAGTATGAGTTTCATGCTGTTCTGAGTAACATGTAGATTAAAGAATGTTGTGCTCTAATTTCTTCCAGGCTGATGAAAGAGCTATGCAGTCAGTTTTGACTTTGCACTTCTTTAATGCAATATGTTGCATCTTTGGGTGTGCCAGGCTTATAAAAGGTGTCCAAGTGTGCCTTTG